>NC_039267.1:14056236-14251236 GCF_003368295.1 Carassius auratus
ACCCTTACTGTAGGGGAAATGCAGTGTTGGTAGTATAATCTGATAATGAGGCGGGACGAGACAAAACCAACAAAACCCATTACAAACGAGGCATTTGTAGCATCCAATGGGGACATAATTACTTATTATAATGACTTATACTGTGTTTTTAAACGTTGCATACCTCATTGCGCTGTGTACACACTCTGCGTCTTTACAACAGTGACATCGAGAATTAAAGTAACACTTTCTTTCTTTGTGTGAAGATTTGGGTGGCGTTATGCAAATCTTTTCACATCATGATGTAGACATGTGGGGACGTGTTAGAACGAGCCATTTTAGAAGGGAGTGGTTGACTTAATCTTTTTAAGAATATCTCTTTGGATTTGAGACTTTAGGCTTTAGTCTTTACAGATCTTCTTTATGCACCAAGACCTTGACACTCCAAAGAGAAAAGAAACCTTTAAATCGCACAAATATGAAAAGAGTCAACCCTGTTACTGTTATCTTGTATAGCAAGCAATTAATTTAGGAAAATTGGATATTTGTATAAATGTAAGCATCATGTTCTCTTTCTAATGTCAAGACCTTGAGCAAAAGGCTTTTAAAATCAAAAACTGTAAAACAGTCAACCATGTTACCAAGATTTTGTATAGTAAGCAATTCAAGAAAATGGGATATTTGTAGAAATATAAGTATCATGATCTCTTTCTAGTTTCATGACCTTGAGCAAAAGGCTTAAGTCAAATTAAACTGTATAATAGTCAACCCTGTTACCATGATTATGTATAGTAAGCAAGTAATTAATGAAAACTAGATACTTATATATATATATATATACTTAAATATAACTATTACATTCTCTTTATAGTGTCACAACCTTGAGCAAAAGTGTTGTAAACTCAAATTACACTGTAAAACAGTCAACCCTGTTACTGTGATTTTGTACTTCAGATAATTGAAAAGTGGATGTTTGTAGAAATATCAACATATCAGCACAACACATTTATAAGTGGGACAAGAAGGTGTCTATGGAAGCATATGGGTAGCATTATTCAATTTGGGATGTAATATGCAAAATGACAATGCAATATGTAAAATGGCAATGCATTTCTGTATTTACATTTAAATTTTCCAATACATTTGTGCAAGGTTTGGTGCAAAATGAAAATGAAAATTTAATTACATAATTTTCATTTGCCATTTACTACACCAGTTTTAATATGTAAAATGAATATTAATTTTAACGCTTTATAAGTTGCAAAATTAAAATGAAAATGTATTACAGAAATGATTAGATATGTCTAACATGTTAAAGCAAAAACTGTGGCAAAATGATCATTTAAATGCTATTTTTCTTAATTGCATTAACACTCACAGTCAAGACACTTACGATTGCATTTTCATTCGGTGTCCCGCAATGAATGTAGCAAAATTCAATGTGCACATTGAAAATGCATTCCGAGCCGATCACGTGTCCCCGCCCTCGCGCCACGTCAATCATTGTGTGAACAAGGCGGGGCTTGCAGAAGGTCAGAGACTCAAATCTCAAGAAGAGGATTCAATCAAGTGAGACAACATGGACAAGACAGTTGGTCCGTGTATGTTTTGATCATTTCGGTTTATGGCTTCAATATTTCATTCGCACTTGTGGGCGGAGCTGAAACGGTGCTTTCATCTGATTGGACGAATCGGATCGGTTTTCATCTGACAGCCTTCAGCTCGGTCTTGTCATTCTTTCAGGCAGAATAAGAGTCAGTGCGAGTGAAGCACTGTAATGTCTGAAACCACCGCTCACTGTTAATTAGCATAATATTTGAATCAGATGTAGCTGGGCACATAATTCGTGCTGCTGAGACCTGCAAATTATTTATAGGTTGTAGTATTGTACGAATATTGTCCCACTGATAAATACAGTGCAAATAGTTCTGTCCCTTTGGATAACAGTGAAGTGGAAATTAAAATCAATAATAGACTGAACAGTTCCATGTCTGTAACATTTACCACTCTCATCTTTTAAGTCATAAGGCACTAGGTATGTGTGTGTGTGTGTTTGCGTGTGTGACATTAATAAATAATTGTAAAAATGAATATAGTTACATTTCTAAATAAAAATAGTAAAATTAGCTCTATGCTGCTCAGTGCCCCTGTAGCCTACCCCAGAGCGCCCTCTCGCGGCTGTAGACGGTAATGTTTTCTCTTGGTCTTGAATAAATGTGACATATAGTCCAGTGCGACTTATATATGTTTTTTTCCTCATCATGACGTATTTTTGGACTGATGCAACTTATACCGAAAAATACAGTTAACATTATTATTATTATTTATTATGAGAGTAATTGACACAGACTAGAACTTTAATGTTTCACCCAATTCAGCTTATATCTTTAGACTCGTCCGACTCGTGTTGCTTGTATAACTGGCCAGACTTACCTCCCCAAAAAAATCCTATTTAATTTTATTTCATAAATTTAACTATATTTATTTCCACTTCACTGTTATCCAAAGGGACAGAACTATTTGCACTGTATTTATCAGTGGGACAATATTCGTACAATACTACAACCTATAAATAATTTGCAGGTCTCAGCAGCACGAATTATGTGCCCAGCTACATCTGATTCAAATATTATGCTAATTAACAGTGAGCGGTGGTTTCAGACATTACAGTGCTTCACTCGCACTGACTCTTATTCTGCCTGAAAGAATGACAAGACCGAGCTGAAGGCTGTCAGATGAAAACCGATCCGATTCGACCAATCAGATGAAAGCAGCGTTTCAACTCCGCCCACAAGTGCGAATGAAATATTGAAGCCATAAACCGAAATGATCAAAACATACACAGACCAACTGTCTTGTCCATGTTGTCTCACTTGATTGAATCCTCTTCTTGAGATTTGAGTCTCTGACCTTCTGCAAGCCCCGCCTTGTTCACACAATGATTGACGTGGCGCGAGGGCGGGGACACGTGATCGGCTTGGAATGCATTTTCAATGTGCACATTGAATTTTGCTACATTCATTGCGGGACACCGAATGAAAATGCAATCGTAAGTGTCTTGACTGTGAGTGTTAATGCAATTAAGAAAAATAGCATTTAAATGATCATTTTGCCACAGTTTTTGCTTTAACATGTTAGACATATCTAATCATTTCTGTAATACATTTTCATTTTAATTTTGCAACTTATAAAGCGTTAAAATTAATATTCATTTTACATATTAAAACTGGTGAAGTAAATGGCAAATGAAAATTATGTAATTTAATTTTCATTTTCATTTTGCACCAAACGTTGCACAAATGTATTGGAAAATGGAAATGTATATACAGAAATGCATTGCCATTTTACATATTGCATTGCCATTTTGCATATTACATCCCAAATTGAATAATGCTACCCATATGCTTCCATAGGTGTCTGCTTTGCTCCCTGAAAACAAGGTATCATGGGCCAAAAACAGAGAGATTTCCATTTCCAAAAGAGATTTCCACTGACTTTTTCGGGGATACAGATTCTTCCAGCATGGTGGATTCTTCATCACCATCCAAACCAAATCTATCTTTACTCTGTTTCTGTAAAACAAGGGAAGGAAAATATTTTAGTAAGTAAATAAACTGCAAAGAAGGAGGAATATCTACAGGATATATCACTTTGTGATAGTTCAACCAAAAACTAAAATCACGGCAGAAAGTTTAAACATTGAAAATGTGAATAATATTCTCTTGAAGACATTTTCAGTCATTTTGAAGAGCCAGTGACTTGCTTTCTTAAGAATGATGTCAATGTATCCAGCGATGAGTTGAGAGATCTGCTCCCCTTCTGTGGTCTGGACAGAGTAATAGCTCTCCTGGTACTCACCGAAATCCTGCATGAGGCCACACACACACATAACCGATATGAGAAGCACACATCTAAAGGCCGTGTGGATGTCTGACAGGAAGTAAGTCAACTGTCCTTGAAGCACAAGTGCTGCACAAGAGATGCTAAAAGTGGCTCTTAATGGTGCAGCAGAACTGCGCATCACACAGCAAGGTTAAAACACTCAAGTAGTAGCAGACTTAGGTATTTTATCAAGGAAAAAACAACTATTATTAGATTATAGTCAAAACAACATTGTTTTACAATGATGTGGTGGTTACGGTCAATACCGCTCAATATAAATGTGTGGAAACATATATTAAGAACAGTCTTAAATACTATTTTCAAATATGTACATGTATGCATTACATTTTAATTTACTGTAATTTCTTATTACAATTGAAATTTAAAGTACAATATTAAGTGACCAAATACTTTCATTCACTGTATACAGAACTATATAAACCTACTGAGCAGATAACGTGAATGCAGAATCTAAGGGAGAATCCAAACACACTGTGGCTCGTGTTAAATGGAGTGAATAACGTAACGTACCAGTGTGAAGCTCTTAGGTGAGGCTGCCCACCTCTTGACTGTGGTGAGGGGCCACTCCTGCACCACCTCTTTGGTCTTCTCCTCCACCCTCATCACTGACTCTTTGGTAATGCCCAGCAGACGCGGGACCAACTTATTCTTGCTTTTCATCTTCTCCTGTTGAAAAATAACACACGGCATTTGTGTATTGTGTGGCTAGGACCAAAATACACAATGGGCTGCTGAATGCTGACTTCATTTCGGTATTTATGTGATTACAAAATTTGCTTTGCTCATTAATCACGTTGAAAGAGTATCGCCCTGTAAGCAGTTCACTGTCCTTATTTAAACTCTATGATGCTTTACCACAGTGTCTGCAGAGTAACAGATTGTTTGGGCATGACTATGTACATCTGGAATTCTTTGAATAAAACTTAAATTGTTTGAAAAGTTTGAAGTGAATTACAAGGGTGTTCACAGTGGGCTGTGTTTACATTAATCTTGCGTCATAAAAGCATTCCGAGAGGAGGCGAAATTAACGTTACATCACTCAGCCGAACGCACAAGCGCCCTTTAGCACTCTTCTTCATGAGCATTTGAGAGCGCAGATAAAAACTGGATTAGATATACATACTAATGGATGGAGGATTATGAGCAACAGGCTTTCAAAATTATAATATTAATAATAAAAAATGTGTGTTAATGCGCGATAAAATAAATTGTCGGCATTAATTAGTTGAATGCGTTAACTTGCCCAGCCCTTATATATATATATATATATATATATATATATATATATATATATCTCATGATTCCACAATTACCATGAAGCAAATCATGTTCTCAGTTGTGACATAACGAAAACATATTATATTGAAAAAACAAATGGAGGCCTTTGATACCCCTCCTCAAACTTCCTGTTTCAACAGGAAATACGTCAACACAGGAACAAAAACTCTACTTGTCAAACGATCTCTCTGGGTCTTTAAAGATAACATAAGTTAGCATGCAGTTACTGGAACATTCTCTCGGATAGCACACATATTTCAACCAAACATTTATTTTGACGCTTATATGTTAGAGCAGCATTTCACAGATATTTTAGTGACATTTCCTATTCTGAATGTATGTGTATTGACTCTTTTTAAGATTCTCAAACTCATAAGTCACTTCAAGATTATTTGTTCTTTAATAACTATCATACATGATACATACAGTAAATGGAAATCTGGTTCACTAAACCATACAGTTGCACCTTGATACCGATGATATTAGCTCCCAAAGCATGGATAAATGCATATTACACAGTACAACATCCATCCAATCAGGCAGTGCAGCTGCGAAATGGGCGGCAGCGTCTAAAACTAGACTACAGTATATGTGCTACTCGACCATGGCCTGGTGCCTTTTGCCATTTCCCTTCATCTCTCACACACAAACACACGACCCAAAACAATTGCCCGCTGATGGCATCCTGCCAGAGGACTCTTACCGCCGCACAAATACATAATAAAAACAAACACTAAACGTTTAAATGACCTCTTGCGCCGGACATCTCCAGGCTATTGTTTTCACCTGTGGGTCGAAAATAACAACCTCTGATAAGAGTGCATTATAAATAACGACTTACCTCACAGAAAGACATTGTTTATGGCCCTGAATGGCATCGCTTTTCAAGGGTGAGGCTTATGCAACGTGGGTAAATATAGTTTTTTTTTGGTAAATGTTCATTGTCTAGTTATATGCGTTGGTCAGGGACGGTGCTGTTGCTCATTCAGAGTGGCGCAATCTATTGTTAGGTGCAATTAATTTGAAACCGGGCACTTAGCAACACTCCACTAATGACCTGAAACTGATCCTTGAGCAGGCAGCTTGTAAATCTTCCTCTATGTGCCGTACAGCTTAAGAATGCTTAATAGTCTTTAAAACACAAACAGAACTGGAATAAACGGAAACAAGAACCCTGTATATGGATAAATACACACAGGCTTTTTTGCTTGATTCTAACAATTAATTACAAGGGCCTCTGGAATACTTGATTATGATTGGTCAGTTGCTGTATTCTGTGGCCAAAAACTATATACATATTATTCTTTTATACTAAAATTCAAAAAAGTATATCGAAATACTAAATACAAAACTAGCAAAACACTTACATGTAAATTCTGAAATAATTGTACATGAATTAAAAGGATTGTAAATATACCGTAATTCCTCAAATAAAAACCGGTAGTCAAATAAACGCCGGGCCTCTTATAGTGGCCGGGGACATGGTAAACACGGACAAATAAAGGCCGGGGGAAAATTTGTGCAGCAGAGCCAGATAACTAACTACACGCCCACTGCCAAAGCGTTTCTCGTTCTCGAGTCAAGAACCAGTTGCATCGGTTTTCGGATCACCAGTACACTCAACTGAGAACCGTTTCTGTCAGACATGTCCGATTCGAGAACCGAGGAGTTGATGATACTGCGCATGCGTCCCCGTATATATATATATATATATATACAGTACAGTACAGACCAAAAGTTTGGAAACATTACTATTTTTAATGTTTTTGAAAGAAGTTTCTTCTTCTCATCAAGCTTGCATTTATTTGATCTATTGGTATTTTGGTATTTTGAAGACTGCTGGTAATGGAGCTGTTCTGGTTAATGACTTTCATTGCATGAACAAAAAATGCTGAGATGTTTCTCAAATTATCTTCATTTATGTTCAACAGTTTATGTTAGGCCGTTGTATACTAAATTTTTTGTGCAGTAAATTTTGTTCCAAAGAATTCAATGTAATATTTCTTTGTAATGTCTACTTGACACTTTCTCATTTAACAAAAAAAATATTTTGTGGATATTTTCACAGTCAAATTTATTTTACTGTTTTTTATGCTCCATATTAGGCTTCATAAATACAAAAACCCCATTAAAACAGAAAACCATGAATATTATATTTTCTATTTTAATATATTTTCAAATATAATTAATGTGATGACAGTCATTCTTTTTGCCAAAATGAGGTACAGAAATATGCGAGAAAAAAAAGAAAAAAAATTACAATTTGAGATGATGTTTTTGAGATGATATTGTGTGGCACAAGATTATACAAAGGCAATAATAACATTTTTATGTTGTGTGATATTAGCTGGCTACATGCAGAACTGTTTGTCACCATTTATCTGCATTTTAAAACTTAGAACAGAATCAGAATCTAAAGTTTGAACTGGAAAATACTCACCTTTACCAGGAAAAAGGACACTCCGTATGTGCGTAGGGACCTGGCAAGCTTCACATACTTTACTTTTGCCTCAATCTCTGTGATCTCACCGCAGCTTTTGTGATCCTGATGAGGAGATCAAGATATGAGGATATTCTCAGTCATTGTGGGATTAGAACCAACAACCTTTTGAGTATGAGCTAACTCAGTATGTTGGCTTTTAAATAAGGTTTTCATTCACACTGGAGAGCTCAATATATGCAAAAAACACGTTATGACAAGAAATACTCAGAAACACTAAACACACACACACACACACACACACACACACACACACACACACACACACACATATATAAATATACACATATATATGTGAATATATGTGAACCAAAACCAGAACTAATGCCGTAAAGGGTGTGTCTTAGTGATGACGCACATTATTGTGCAACTTTTTTACCAGGTGTTTTGAAGGCAGATCAGTGTTCGCGGAAAAAAAAAAGTGCAAACTGTAATGAAGCAGAGATCAGTTAGTTCCTCACTTTCCGCGCTGAAGCTGAGATCGCTCTCCAGCTTCAATGAAAGTTAACGTATCTAGCGTTTTCGACTTGATTAAACGTAACTTCCTAATGTCACGTGACTTTGCGGGACCTATAAGTGTTGTGTGTGAAAGCACACACATATTTTGGGTAATCACTGGCAGTGTGAAAGAGCCAAAATCTAGCGACCCGAGAACAATTGCCGGGACACATACATATATCTGAATAACAGAGTTAAAATAAAAAACAAGCTTAAATCATGAGCTAGTTTGTCTGGAATCTAAGTTTTGTTTGTCATTATTACTAAACTTCCTATTACTTAGAAAAATATTTGTTTGATTTCTTTCCTTTTTGGTTTTCTTACAATAACTTTGGAAATAGGTCTGAATAGTTGAGCTGAATTCACAGTAAAAAAAAAAAAAAACTATGTATGTAAATTTCTTTTTTTTTTGCAAATGATAATTAAAATCATTCATTTATCTACATAATTGAAATTATCTATTGAATTGATATTTTGTACACTGTAATAAAACAATTTTAATAAAACAAACTTTAATTAAATCTTTTAAACAACCACTGTTGTTTATTGCGGTTTTCAGCTCAACCATTCAACCCTGTTACCAAAGTTAGTTTGAGAAAACAAAAACTGAAAGAAATCAAAAACATTGTTTTTAATTGATAAGAAATGTATCAATAATTAAAAAACAAAGCTTTGATTTCAGACAAGCTAGGTTGTAATTTCAGCTTAATTTTCAACCCTGTTACTCAGATTTATATAATAGTATATAATATATATTTATTTATATACTATAATAATATATAGTATATAAATAAAAGTTTGAAATTAAGGGGAAATACACAAATCATGGTATTCAATAGAATTTAGGCTGTACTTAGACAAGTTCCAAAAATTGATAACAAGGTTGCAAAAATTCAAAACCTCATAGAATGAACAGAAGATAAAACCGCTCATGTAATATTCAGCTTGACCTCCTGCAATCCTGAAATATTCAAAACCCCTTCATTTTTAATGGTTTCAGGCTGTTTTTTGCATGTTAGTCATGGACAGTGCCTAATAGTATGTTTTCTTAGAATAATGGATTGTGTAAAGCCATCAGAGGGTCACATACCTGAAAAATTCTCTTCTCCGCCCCCCTCTGTTTGATGTATTCTTTTGGTAGGAACTCCTTCAGGCTGCAAATACATTTCACATATTTACTCTTATACTACACAAACATTTTTCCATCAGAGCAGAACAAAACACATGAGGTCATCCTGGCGGGAATTACATCTTCATAACGTACGCCCCCACACCGATTCTTAAGGTTTCCAGACAGCACAGAATTCTTGCAAATAATTGTCTGGTCTAAGATGTAATCAGATAACAACTGAAAGAGCCTGTTTGCGTGTGACAGTGTTGAATGGGCTGCATATGATACCGCAGCTACAAGGCATGTGGTCTTACTCTAAAAATCCCGGCTTGTGTTTGTGCTCCACGTGGGGACCGAATTGGATCTGTGCCTGAATTCCAGCAAACTCGCAGGCCTTATCAAAGGACACGGGGTGGGATCCGTTCAGAATGTCATCCCTGGCCTGAAACAGAGACAGGAAACAAGAGCAGATGTTACAGAATGTAATGTGGGTGCTAAAAAAAAATGTTACAGAAAGTATGCGGTGCATTCACTAAGCAGAAAAGCAGACAAAAATATCTGAAGGACCATCAACATCTTTAAAGAATATTCAGATCAGTATTTTAACACAATAATCTCTATGCGGAGATGATATCGTGCATCGCTAATAAGAAAATTTAGCAACATAAAGCTGCAAGAAAACAATTATTTTGTGAGTTGAGGAAGGCTTCTAGTCTTGACATTTTTTTTTTAAGCAGTAGCACACAATTCTTAACACGTGATTCCTACAGGCACTCTTTAACGGCTTACTGGGATTGTACTGACACAATCATAGGGGCAACATTAGTTTCTCTATTTCAGCAGAAACTGAATGAAAATGAAAAAATAAAAATAAAAGGAGTACTTTACCTATAAATACAAATTCGGTCATTCCGAATTTACTCACTCTCATGTCATTACAAATCTGTATGCTTGTTTTTTTTTTTCTCGGCAGTTTGAAATTTAAAATAAACTTTTCCAAACAAGTTTATACAAGAATACTATATAACAACTAATAACAATATCTGTCAAGTTCAAAACCAATCCTATCGAAACAAAACCAAAATAAACCAAGCCAACCCAATCAACAGAAAACCCAAAAAATCTAAACAAAAGAACTCCAAAACAAAATGGAGGCCAAACTTAACTCTACCAAACCAAAAACAAAAAAATAAATAAAAACAAAGCAAAACAAAGCTCAACCAACAACAACAAAGAAAAACACAGAAAACAAACAAACAAATACCCCCCCCCCAAAAAAAAATATAAAAATACAAATAAAATAAAAACAGGCCAAACTAAAATCTACTAAACCAATCCAAATGCAAAACAATTTAAATAAATGAAAAATAAAATAGAATAAAAAATTCCAAGGCAAAACGAAACTAAACCAAAAAACAAACAAAACAAAGTGTTTCAAAATTATGGTTTGTGAAGGAAATGCAGGGGGTTGATGAAAAGCTAAAGATTAAATCAAAATACTTAAAATTACAATAAATAAACTACTGAAAAAAATTTAAATAAAACACTTAATAAAATAGAATTAAACATTTGATTTTGGTTGAAAAAAAAAAACATTAAAAAAAACCATTAAACATGTGAATGTGTCATTAAATATTGAAGTATTTACTCAAAAATCACAGGTGGTACTTTTAAGAAATCATCACCAAAGAGGTTCGTCTGCCAAAACAATTCAGGAATCTCTATTATATGGAAAAGCTCTTCATGAAGGTTCTTTAAAAAATATTCTTATGAGCTCCACAAAGTAAAATAACAGCATATGGGACTGGAACAACATGAGGGTGAGTAAATACTGACAGATTATCATTTTAGCTGAACTATCCCTTTAAGATGTTTCAATAACACTGTGTGGTGACACTGAGTCCAGTCTAATATCATAGCCGCTATGAAAGCTGACGGCCCATCTGTTCAAGCATCTCCTGATGTACACCTGAGTGTAGTTCAGTTTAAAAACCCGACAGGGTGCATCTTACGGAAACATTTTAGTGCCATCCGCGCAACCACCAAGTGAGCATCTACAAAACAAGCGGCATCTATTTGTGAGTTTCAAACAATCTGGATGAAGTCATTAGAAGAGTAGAGGCAGAAACATACACACACACATGCCTGTGAGAGTGTATACTTGGCTGATGTTGTGAGTGGGGACTGAGGTCATGGAAGTTTTACATCATCATAAACAAGTCCGTGTGTGAGGGGCCCCACCCTCAGGACATCCACCAATCATCTCGCATCGCTCCCAGATGACATAAACATGGTAACAGTAGCAGATACAGTCAGTGAGGGTTTATGGGAACACATCATGACAAACTAAGATGTGATGCGGTCACGCCCCTCGTGCGGAGCAGAGAAATCCCCTTCAGCCTGCCAAACACTCCTGAGCGCATGCATGTGCAGCAGTGTCAGTGTGTGTGTGTGTTTCTCAAAGTATGTGGGTGTGTGTGGCACCATGTCAGAGAATTTCATGCGGGCGTGTGTGTTTACTACAGAGGAAGAGTGAGACGGAGGGAGACTGAGGAAAGGGAGGAGAAGTGTTACAGTATGCATGAGTGTGTGTGTGTGTAGTGACTCGCATGCACCTTTTTTCCAGCATGGACATACAAAACCCCTCAGTAAATCTATCGATTACAAAAAAAGTCCCTGGTATTCTTAAAAACAACAACTGTAGAGTAATGTAAATAACATGAACAATGTGTATTAGAGAAAAACATTAATTTCATAATGACATTTCCCCCCATTTTAAATTCTTATTATCCAATGAAAGGTTAGATTTTTATGAATTAAAAAAAAAAGATCAAAAGGATCAACAATGCAGATTAATTTTCACAGCCTTCTTTGATCATATTTACCGACTGTGTCCATATTTTTGGGCATGACTTTACACAAATTTGGTATTAAAAACATCATGGAAATATCATGGTAATAGCAGTAGTAGTAGAGATTTTTTATTTAATACTAAGAAACCCATTCATAAAAGCACTACCTTTATGAAAGTTAACCATGGTTTTATTACAGTAAAAGTGCAGTAACCATGTTTTTTTGGCATATTGATTACCATTACAGTTTAACCACAAATCCCATGGTTAAACTATGGTTAGTGTAGCAAATCTACAGTTATTTTGTGGTTATGGTTCATGGTTCATTTTCATACGAGATACCATGTGTCTTGACATGGCACCATAGCAGAACCATGGTGCAAAAATATGATAAAATACCATGGTATGTTTTTGAAGGAAATCTGAAGTAGAAATTTGAATTCCATGTTTTCGGTCCTAGGTAACAGTATAAGGTAATTGTGCAGTAAGTAATTTAAGTACATGTTAAATGAATAAATTAATCATAGTAATATGGTGTCTATAGACCTGACCAGATTTTATTTTAATGCTATGTTTTAGCTGCTCATTTTCCTCAGCAGGAATACTATACAAATGCACTAATCATAGTACTTTATTATATATAACAGGGCACCATGATTATTATGTTAAGAAGACAAATATCATTATGATTCTAGGTTTCTTTAAAGGTCCCGTTCTTCGTGATCCCATGTTTTAAACTTTAGTTAGTGTGTAATGTTGTTGTTAGAGTATAAATAATATCTGTAAAATTCTAAATCTCAAAGTTCAATGCCAAGTGAGATATTTGATTTAACAGAATTCGCCTACAAAAAACGACCCGTTTGGACTACAGCCCTCTGGTTCCTGCAGTAATAAGGTCACTAAAACAGTTTTTTTGACTAACCTCTGCCCACATGAATTCACAAACAGGGGGCGTGGCCTTGTTGCGCTCCGACGGAGAAGAAGGAAGAGCTGTTTGTTTTTGTCGCCATGTTGTTGAAACGCTGTTTTTTTATCTGAGTCCAATCACCTTTGTTTGGGCTTCCCAGGAACGCTGTACTTGGAGATCAATGGCTACAAGTTATGTTTAACTCAGTTCCCGAAAATTATAATGCACATGTAAAACTATGTGCAGCTCATTTTTTGCTGAGGACAGCTTGCTGAGGACAACTTTCTCAATCTCAATCAGTTTAATGCCGGATTTGCACAAAGATTATTCTTGAAAGATGGAGCAGTTCCCTCGTTGTTTATGGACCACAACTGGTAAGTGTATTTTATTATTTAAGTTGGTGTGTTTAACAGTTTCTGTAACTTATTACACAAAGGGCAACGCTGTTTAGCTTTGTTAACTAGATGTTAGGGCTGTGCAAAAAAAACAAATGCGGTTTTCATGCGCATCTCGTCAGTAAAAACGCTCCTGTGACTATAAATACATTTCCAGCACGTGCGTTCTAGCCCAATCACGTTTCCAGGAGGTCAGCCTGCTCTAAGCTGGTGTCGAATCACTACACAGGAACCGCTGGCCCAATCAGAACTCGTTACGTATTTCTGAAGGAGAGGCTTCATAGACCAAGGAAGTCATCAGCCCGTTTTTTGCAAGCTGTGTCCAAATTCAGGGTCTACATCCTTCGGAGGACGCATTTGAAGGATGTTACGTCACAGCGCCGCGACGAAGGCTGTCCAAATTCGTAGGATCCTTCAAATGCGGCCCACAAATGCGTCCTCCTTTTCCCCGAATTCGAAGGATGGGTGTGGTGGATCCTTTCGTGTCCTACCTATCCCATAATTCTTTTCGGCAGGACGAAGCGAGCGGTAGCGGAGTGGGGGAGGAGTATTATTTTCGATGTTTTTTAAAAACTGGCTTTTCAAAAAGATATATTTTGAGTGGTTTTCTAGTTAGGCATTTTGTTTTAGCATTAAGCATTTTTTTTTTTACATGTGTACGTGTATATGTAAAAAAAAACAAAAACGTTTACTTTCGTAAACTAGCTTCTTCCTTACTGCCTGTGTGAATATCCTCTTACACACAGCTTATTTGTTAGTGATTGAAGCTGTTTTAACGCTTCTAAGGACGAAAGAGCAGACAGAAGTGTTTATAAAGCTCCGGGGAGAGAACGATGAGCTCTTCACCCGCTTCTTGCTTGGCGCTGTCACGGTTGCTAGGCGACAGGATATGAGCAACGGTTAAGGGAGGGAACTGAAAGAAGGGTAGGCTGTCCAAATTCACAAACACCGACTTCCGGTTTTTGCGGTCGTCGGAGGACCCATCCTCCTTCAACCGGGTAGGAAGGATCCTAAGGAGGATGCAGACCCTGAATTTGGACACAGCTTAGGTATCGCTGCAGCCCGGAGACCTCCAAGTGGGAGGAGCTTTTGCCGCAAGTGGGCTGGACTTCACGGAGAGCTCCAAGTGGGAGGAACTTTTGCCGCTAGTGGGCGGGACTTTACAAATGGGCGGGGTTTAAGCGGAAATTTCACATTGCGTCATTGCCGGGGTGCGCGCGAATGAGGATGGCATAATTAGCGATACTAATGAAAAACTGATTTATTGTTTTTCATTGTAGTTTAAATTTTAATAACAAGAGGTTATATAATTTTGTGACAACTGCAAACATTCAAGTATATTAAATGATATTAATTGTATAATTATATCAGTATCAAGAAAATGAATTAGTAATTTAGAGCAATAAAATGTTTACTGCATGTGAATGTTTTTCTTTAATGCAAGTTTGAAATCTGAGGGAGAATTATATTGTTTAGATTGTTACAATCCCCTTGGCTCTAGGTGAAACAACATTACAAAAGGCCACACGAGCAAGTACATTTTACAAATAAACATTTAATTTAAAAAAAGAAAAAAAATCTAAATAGTAATACAAGAGTTAATAATAATAATAATAATAATAATAATAATAATAATAAAAAAACATTCCAAGACTTGGAAAATATTATTGGTACCAAAGTCCAATTTAAGACACTCATTTCCCAATATCCTTTTAATCACCAAATCAATCACAGGTAACGCTCCAAACCATTAAAAATTCAAGTTTTATTTGTTATATGACATGCAAAAAGCAGTGAAATGTAGGTCTGGCATACTCTTTTTAGACTGTGCAAAAAAATAAATAAGAGAAAATTAAATACAAATAATGAAACAATAGGGAAAAAATACAAAGTTTTTAAATTAAATACAAATAATGAAATATACACAATATACTGTATTAAACTTCTACACAGATGATTTGTAGAGATGGTACACAGAAACTGCTAAACAGATGATGTGCAGAGATGTAAACAATGTGCACCTTCAATACCACGACTTAGGTGCCCTTGAGCAAGGCATCGAACCCCTAACTGCTCCCCGGGCGCCGCAGCATAAATGGCTGCCCACTGCTCTGGGTGTGTGCTCACAGTGTGTGTGTGTTCACTGCTCTGTGTGTGTGCATTTCGGATGGGTTAAATGCAGAGCACAAATTCTGAGTATGGGTCACCATACTTGGCTGAATGTCACTTCACTTTCACTTCACTTTCACAGTGAGGAGGAGTTGCATAGTTAGGTTGTGTCAAAAAAGCGCAGTGTGCAGAGAGTTATTGGGTAGCCCTAAACAACCAGTCTATAAAGTTCAGTGTGTTTAATGTCCATGTTTAGTAGTCTGATAACATGAGGGAAGAAACTCCTCCTGAGCCTCTCTGTTTTTGCCATCAGACTGCAGAAGGGTCTGCCTGACTGTAGCAGATGGGTTGGTGGGGTCTTTAAGGATCTTAACAGCCCTAGATTTACATCAAGCACTGTTGCAAATGTCCACCTTTAAAGTATGAACATAATTTATCCACACAAAGACCCACATACACACACATATTAGTCAAAAATGCATAGAAAGAACAAAAACAAGTTTACAGGAAAGTGATCCTTTGGGTTTGCAGAGAGAGGCGGTAACCAGATCACTGAAATGTAACTTCTGGCCACCCAGATTTGAACTTTCTGTAACACAAAGTTTACACATAATGTTTTTGTTTGTTTGTGTTTCCTACAATGACAAAATTAATTCTACACCTGTTGATATGTAATGCATGGTAGTGGACACTGCAGTTATTCTCATATATCCACTCTGTTATGATTATTAAATTGAAAAATGAATTTGGTAATTAAACCAAATATTTCAATTGCATTACATTATATGGATTAACGTTACACGTAAAAATAGATAACATTTTAAAATTGTTTTGAAACAATGACCAGCTTTGTTAAAGTCAAGCATTATCAGTTAGGAGTTTTAACTTTGATAGAACACTGTACTAAATCTATTAATAGTTATTGATCGCTTAAATATCAGTGCAGTTAATACATAGGCCTGCATATTTTACATAACGTTAACAATACCTGCTTATAGTCTTCAGTGTCCATAATCTGCAGCGTAAATCCAAAATATGTATTGCAGAAATATTTAGCACAAAAGGGTAACAGACACAATAAAGATGTAATTTATCTGTGCTGCTAATGCTGTCTTAACGTGCTCTTGGAATAATCGTAAATATGAGTTTTGAAGGTAAAAATTGCACATGAACGTCCTCCCATTTTCAAACTTGAATGCAATGATCTTGTAATCATGATTTAACTACGTCAAGACTAAAACATCAACTGCACTTTTTCGCAACTTGTAATATGTTGTACAAGTCTAAACTTACCCCTTCAGACTCCTCTTTCTTGACGCTGAAAAGCCTTGGGAAGTTGACGTCTTCTTTTTTTTTGTTTTTTTTTTTTTTGGTGGGGGGGGGGGGGGATGGGGGATTCGCAGCGTGCATTAACCCCATGACATTAAATAAACCAATCAAAAGGCTCTGGAGGTTTGTACAGCCCACTTGGAGCTGAAGTCCCACCCATTTGGAGCTTACCCGCCCATTTGGAGCTGGCTCCGACCTCCGTTTATACCTATCTCGTTTTTTGTGACAGTGAAAACAGCAGTATACAGATAGGTGAACTGTGTGAAAAATACTGTGTTTTTTACACGCAAAACATGAACACATGTTATATTGCACATTGTAAACACAATCAAAGCTTCAAAAAAGTGCGTAAAACGGGACCTTTAACAAAGTACCATGGTAATACCATTTAGATTTTTTTAAATGTACCATGCTAATTCCATGGTTTTCTTTTAAAATTCCATGTTGTATCATGTGCATTCTATACTACACGGTAAATTAATGTGGTACCATAATGTTTTTGAACATGGTATTACCATATTTTCTGGAAAGTACCAAGGTTAAAAACATCATGCATGGTAATACAATGTAGTATGTAGGTTACCATGGTAAACTATGATTTTTGGTTACATAAGTACCACAGCATGCACCATGATATTGCCACAGTTTTTGTGTGTGTATTGTTTAAGCACAGTATGTGCTTAAAAACATACATTTAATAACAAGGATACAGCCATGCTTTCCTTTCAAACCCAGAAATACTGACCTTATATTTGCAAAAAAAGAGCTTATCCATCATCTTATATAAGTTATTAAGTGCAGGTGACAGAGTATGTGTGTGTTTGTCAGTAGGAAGTTGCTCTGAAATCCTCAGGCAGACACACTAATGCATCTGCAGCGAGCCGTGTGCTCCAGAGGCCGGTCAGAGTACTGCGGTCCGTCTGCTACAACAGCTCACGGCCTCCAGGGAAACTATGAACTAGCGCAGAGCTCCTTGAGCAGACACACACATTCACACTGCTCTACTCACGCACACATTTACATACATAAACATAATGCATGAAGACCCACTGGCCACTTTGTGACACAAATCCTTTTGACTCAAACCAGAGAGAGAACGAAATATGCTTGTGTGAATGTGTGCCAACATCAAATGTAAGATCATGTGCAAACTTAGCATGACGGAAAAAAATATTACGATTCATTTTCTGGTTTCCTTATTAAAAAAAAAAAGTTTTATCGGTTGTGTTTTGCAATAAATGTTTTCAGATCACATTAAACTTACCATCCAACAAAATTAATCAGCTTTATTATTTTCGTTGCATCATGCTGGTTAGCTCCACCTACAATGAAACCTCATTGGTTCATAAAAATATGATCTGTTATTTTTTCACTTTCGTAACCTGAAGAAAAAAAAATTATGCAAAAAAATTCCTAATTTGGAGAAGGTGTAAAAGTATAATGTAATAAAATTTCAAACAATAATTTCAATAGTGTCTTTAAAAGTTGTAACCCCCCAACCCTAACATGTTTTAATGCTAGCTACAAGAAGTCATGAAAAACATTAGCATAGCTTCAGGAAGTGCTACAAAAAATGCTTCTTTAATTGTGATCATTTTTATTGCACTAGCCTAAACATCAAAATTAACACGCTATTCTTCCCAGCCCTAAAATTTTTATTGCTCTGCCCCCAAAACAACTAAACCTCATCGGTACAAATTCCCAAACAGATATACAACAAACATCAAATTTGTTGTGAGTTTTTTTTTCACATCCATTATAATAAATAAAATATATACATTACCAAAAAAAGCACCTGAACAAGGTATAAAAATGTGTAAACTCTGCATGATGCAATAAAATATCAAAAGATATATAAAAAAAGCTAAATCTTTTGAAAAAAAGAGAAGGTTTTATCAGTTGTGCTTATTCACTTATTGTTATATATATTTTTTTTTTACAAGTGTTAAGATATACTAGCATAACCACAGGAGATTACAAAAACAAAAATTATTTTTATTGTGCTAAACTAATCATCAAAATATGTTGTGCTATGCTGTATAGCTCCACCCCCAACAGCATCCCATTGGTCTAAATTCCCACAAAGATACTTATGATTTTGATTCTCTGTGCTTTCTGGCACTTCACGTTTATTGCGATCTGAAATTGGAAAACTCTGAAAATATTGCCTAATTAAGAAGAGATGTGAGGGAAAAGTAATCCATACTGCCTACGGTGGTGGAAAAGACAATCAACAAATCAGCAACTGTGAAGATATGCACATTGCCTTCTGGGCTAACCAATAATTCATTCATAAGAGCTGTGTCACTATTTCACTGCTTTCATAAAACCATCGAACTCCTAAATTTCTGTGAGACAGTGGCTCTGAGAAATGAATTAATTGTTAGAGCAGGTGGTGATGAAGAGGTTTTGGCTGGTGCAATACAGTTAAACCAGCCAAAAAGACAGATAGAGGACAGATAGAATGGAGGTAAAAGAGAATGAAAACAAGTCAATGATATTGATTATTATTGTTAAGATCAAGCATAATTATCAACAATTACACAGGGCATCAGGGCAAAATACTTCAGGTCAAGAAGCTGTCACTCTAAATCTCGGCAAATGAAACCCATTCCCTGAAAGACATGTTGACTGCCCTCTCATCATTGGACATCACAGGGATTTCACTTCACTGATTTGAATCCTATGTCACTGGTAGGTCTTTCAGGATGGCTTGGAGAGGGGAGGTATCCAAAAGCACATTGATCAAGTTCAAGACATTGATGCTTGCATAAAGAACAGCAACAGGCTCAGCAAGCTCCTACTTCCTATGAATACTTCAAATCTACATCTCCTCCAGAAGTCTGAGATCCGCTAGTGAGTGACACCTCATGGTACCATCACAGAGAGGCTGAAAATTACTTTCCAGAACATTCTCGTTCACAATTCCTGGACGGTGGAATGATCTACCCACCCCTATCTGGAATCCTGAACCCCTGACAATTTTCAAGCGACAGCTGAAAACACATCTCTTTCTAAGCTACTTGATTTCATCATTAAAAAAAATAAAATAAATAATAATAATTGTCTATATATTCCTTCTTCTAGCTTGTACTTATTTGAACAATGCCTAAAACTTGGAATTACAATTAAATCACTTCCTGTGTCTGTTTTTGCTTCTTTAAGAAGAATTGCTTTAAGTATCCCCCAATTGTAAGTTGCTTTGGATAAAATCTCAAATGTAGGACTGGGATAAACGATTATTTTTTAAACGATTATTCTAGCGATTATTTTTTTGATGCATCGATTAATCTAACGATTAATTTTTTCAGACCGATTCGATTTCGATTATCTCCCCATTAATTGACTACTAACAATTTATACATGTTGATTTACATATCTGAATGAAAAAAACATGAATTCCTTAACATTGCAATATATGTTTATTGCTCTTAAAATTACAAAATAAAAGACTGACTAAGAGCGCATTACTTTGCACTTGTATAGAGATAGCATTCAATAAAACCTTGAAGCCTTGAAAACACAGCTTACTGAAACAAGCTTACTGAACACATAGGGCCTAGCTTACTGAAAAAAAGTTCTTCTTTCAGATGAAAATAACAACAACTTGATGTCTAGCGTTCAATAAAAAGGTCACCCAAAATACTTGTTTAGAGCAATTGAAAGAATACAGTAACCAATGTAAACTTGAGGGCTTTAAGCTAATACAGAGAGTGCTTTTCCAAAAAAAATTAACAGCAGCCTGTCATGGAGAAAAAAAAATCTCAGAATTCTCCACGTGAAACTTTGGTGTTCCGCCCTTTTTCTATCGTGTCTAATGATTTTGGTTAATATGCACGAGGGAGAGAGAGAGAGAGTGAGCAAGACAGCGCTCGTGTAGTTTGAAGACTGTGAGTGCGCGAGCGCAGCCGGGGCTCTCTCTCGTACGCGCCCTGTCACTGTCACTCATTGATCAAATAAGGCTTTGACAGTCGCCAAAAAAAAAAAGATCAATGCAGAAAAACCCCTGGATTGGTTATATAATGTTGGTCAGAATGTTGATCTGACCATTGCATATATTCAGCGCACATAAGGTAAACATTTTGCAAACGTTTTTTAGAGAAATAAAAACAGGTCGACGAATCGATGCGCATATTTTGCGTCTACGTATTTTTTGCGTCGACGTCATCCATGACCTCAACGCGTTGTCCCAGCCCTACTCAAATGTAAACGTAATTTTGACTAGCTCCGCCCACAGTGAAATATCTTTGGTTAAAAATCCTGCTCCAGATAACTGTATATTTTATATGATCTGATTGGCTGTGATCTTAATGTTTTGTGGCATATTTAGCTTTTTGGCAAAAACTTGACACATCTAGTCAGTATGTGGTCTAAAATAGAAAAAGGGCACAAAAAGGGATCAAAACTGAGCTTTTACCTGTACGTAGAGAAGGTTGAGCTGGACAGGATCACGAGAGTCTACATTCTGGTCAGAATAGAAGAACTTCCTTCGTAGAAGTAATATCTCGCTCTCCTCTACGCCCTGCTCCCGAAATGTTCGACTGTGGTCCAGCCAGTTCACTGGGAATGCAACATTTGACCATGTTAGCATTAGCAATAAAACATTTTTTTTAAATCGTATATTAACAACACAGTTCAAATCAAAATGAGACCAGCTATTATGCCATTAAAAAATCTGGACTGTGTAAAATTTCTTTAAGCCTGTAAAATAATCTCTCAGTGTGGGTGAATCTGGCGGGGTGTTTGTTTGCTAATGTTTTATTTTCACAGTTGCCAGGAGTCTCACAATCATCATCTGTGTGAAGTTTGGCTTTCAGCTTCTCCATCTTCCTCTCGTCTCGCAGGAGGGTTCTGTCTTTCTTCAGCGTTCCCATCCCATCCTCACGCTTCTCCTCCACCTGCTCTTGGATCAGTGAGTACTCCTCATAATTAGTGATTCCTGTGGAGCATGAGACAATCAGCATGAGACAATCTCTCGATCTGTCAGTCTTTTAAACTCTCTAGCACAGGTTTTGTATGAAACTAAATAAATATCATTCAGCTTACATGAATTTATGAAAATAGCTTGGCTGTAAATCATTCAGGAAAATAGTAAGAATTGAATTAATTAAATGAAATATAAATGAGGAGGCTAAGGCTTATTATGCTTTAAGCTTTAAGACAGTATCACACTGTCACTTATACTGGCTATTTAAACTGAAAAGGAGCATCTAAAGTAATTTTTTATGTGATTCTTAAAAGTCATAAATCCAATATTGGAGATAATGAGAACAATATAAAAGATATTTTGTTTAATTGTTACTAGTGGTGTACCGATATATAAAATCCTGGCAGATACCAATAAATGGCAAATATTCAAATTGTATACCATGTTTCTCAGTTTTAAACAATAAACACTAAAATCGATCATTCTAAATACTACAAGTGAATTCAGGCACCACAACATTATAATATACAGTATGAAAAATTTATATTTATTTTGAGATTTGCAATAGAAAAAAAAAAACAATTTAAATGATCTAAATGTGAAAATAGATACAATTAACATACACAAATAAACACCTAATACAACATTACCAAATACAGACCTTTAAGTTAATTAAATTAAGTTAGATAGGTTTTAAGTTAATTTAAGTTAAGTGAAACAAATAAGAAATGAAGAAAAACTCTGTGATGAGGGGGGCGGGGCTGAGAGCCGTGGGAACGGGGCGAGGCCGGTGGAGTGATTGGAAATGAGCGACACCTGCCCCACCCACCGTTCTCGAGTCCTACGGAGGAGATGGAAGGATATAAAATAAAACTGGAACAACAACAGTGAAGGACGAGAGAAGACCAGGCCTGGGCTTTATTTTGTATTTGGTTTTTATTTGTGCACGTCAGTCGTCCGTGAGGGGCTGTATTTATGCCAAACTTTACAGAATAAAAGAAGGACCCACCTATCCTACTGCAGATGGTGACTAACAGCTCCCCTACTGTTTTGGAGTCATCCACCATTATGGTTTTGATGGTTCCATCCAGCATTTTGATTTTCTGGGGTCTTTGTTTTTTCTTGTACTCCAGGATGTCCTGTACATAATGAGAACAAATGCTGAAATTAAGCTTAGAATCACAATGGAAAAATAAACTCACGAAAGTCTGAAGAGAATAATGTGATTTACCCCATTACGTAGCATGTAGTAATCAAGGGTGCGCCCTGACTCCAACCAGATTCCTTTCCTGGGGTCATCATCAGACAGGAAGAGCCCGTAATCCGACGCTGCAATACGTTTTTCATTATTAAACAACAATTTGCCACATGGAAGCAGATGCTAAATCAAAGAGATCCGGTTACGTCTACAAAATACGGTAGAAATAAATAGCAGACTCTTCATTAAACCACAAACCAGTTTGTCTTTGATCCTAAAAAAACAATTGACATTTATAAGGTGAAGCCAATTCATTGAGGGCAGCAATCATGTGTATCGCATTGCAAAACACTGATATAACTGTAGCTTGCCGAATAATGAATGCCCACAGAGTGGCTAAGCTGCAGACTCATCCCGAAGTGATGACTCCTGTTGAGCTGATAGCACACAGGAGTCCATTTTGCAAGCTCTAGTGAGCACAGAACATTAATGCTTGACTCTGTGGCCCTTTGATGACTTGAGTGGAGATGGAAAGAGAAAGAGTGCACCTATCCATCAGACTCCCTCTGAAGCAGAACTGGTCATCAGCTGAGGTTGCACATACTGTAGTGTAACACTTTACCGCCCAAGTTTTGACATGGTGGATACAGAAACATCTACTGATGTGAAGAGGCTGGTATAAACACAACCCGAATCCAAACTTCTGTCAAGCTCTGCAGATTTTTGCTAAATTAAGACTGAACATAAAAAGTTCCCCCTGCCCCAAGTGTGTTTAAGGAATATTTTGTTAATGCAATCACCCGCAAAAAACTGTAGTATTCTTGTTTTCTCTTACACATTGTACCATATTTAAATCCATTCCAAGTAATTCCAGAGTTTTCCTCAGAAAATGTGACAAAATGTGGCAATTTGAACACACATGATGTGATCATTATGAAATTGTAAATATGAATCCAAAATTAAAGAGCACCTATTATGGCATTTAAAATGTTCCAAATATTGTCTTAGAAGTCCCCAACAACAGTTTTGCATTCACGCAATGACAAAAAAGACTTTAGTTTGCTTATAATATGCATTTATTTTTACCTGTTTTGACAGCGATTCTCAAATGATTCGTTTAGTGATTCACTTTTCAAAACCCCGCCTTTACGTGACTTTAGCGAGTATAGCCCAGAGTTCATATTGTAAAAGCACAATCAGTCTTTGTTTGCGTTAACTCGATGCATAAACATAACGTTTTTACCAAAAAAAAAAATGCAGTAACGTTACGTTACTACGAGGTATGACTCTATTCTTAAAGAAAACTCAGAAAAAACGACAAATTCACATATCTCAATGCAATTGTCATTGAAGACCTAGAAGCTAAACGGTGCTTACACAACAAACCAAACAATTATTAAGCATGCTACATAAAACATAAAAGCAACAATTATTAATAACACTTACAGGTTGTGATACGGAGGAGGAAGCTGATGCAAAATACACTTGGAACTGAACCTTCCTTCAATATCAGCCGGCTCGCAAATCCAAGTTTGATTGCATTTAAGTTGGTAAAGCAATCGTCTTCAAAATGGCGTGAACAAAGCACAAGGCTCGGACTATACTTCTGTGGTACAGTTGTATATATGAATTGTAGCCACTTAGTCTTCAAATGCTCATCCTTGGGCAGATGAAAAAAGTTTGCTTTTGAGTCGCACTTCATAACACAGTGTCTCGTAGCGAAATATTTGGGCGTATCGTATTGAAATAACTTGACAAGTTGACGTCATCTAGTCAGAGAAAAGCTTTGGTCTTCTAACGATTCATAAAAATGACTCAGAGTCAACTCTTACTTTTGAAAGACAATAACTTTATATACGGTGCACTGTCACATTTCAAACTTTGCAGGATGTTTTTGTTCACTTAGATCTATGTTACACACTACATGAAAGGTAAGTTTCAAAATTCCATGATAGGTGCTCTTTAACTTAAACTTAAATAATTCAGTGTATTTTATTCCAATAAAATAAAAATGTTTATTCAAAATGTATTAACTTATTGTGCCTATAAATTTTCTTGTCTTCTCAGTTGGTAATCAAGGCTAGTTAAAGAGTCAAGTGTACAATTTTAACTTCTAACGACACTAAAAGACTTGCGAAAACTTTCCAGAACACTCCCCCATCTACCACTGGTTGAACAAAAAGATAGTCCCGCCCCCAAACACATCACTGATTAAGCCAGTGTTATGTCTGGCTGATTGTGATGCTCAAACAAACAGAAATGTTTTGATAACATCACAAAGGGGGGAGTTGTAGTCTCATGGAAGAGCTGAAAATGGTGGGAAGCCTAGTGGAATATTCTGCAAATCTTACCTTGTCCACTTTGGGCCTCTGGAACTCGCTCTCTAATAATCCTGCAGGCGTCGTAAACCGGAGTTGAGGGCTCAAACTGCATGGTCTTGACCACATTGCACTGTCGCACACAAATCTTCAGCGACAGGGCCACCATTGTGACTGCTGCTCAAATGGGAGCACCCACTAGCACACCTGTAGAGACCGGAAGAAACATTTTGTCAATTCTCTGCAACGAAAAACACCCGTTCATTCTTTGAGGTCCACACCACTACATCAAAACATGTTTAATCTGGATTAACTGGAGCAGAAGTAAATTTGAACAAGCGATTTGCAGTTGAGTTCAACTCTAGCACTGATTAATGAAATATGCCTGCCATTGAAGATAAGAGAGGAAGATCAGAGCTTTGTGTAGGCTTACAATATGAGCTTCTTACTGCCAAGAGACGTCTATAATAGTTATTAGATTAGTAACCCTTTAAATACTGAGCAGTGGAAAAGATTCTACTGTCAACTGGGTGTTTAGCCTAAGATCACTCAACCTCTACCAAATATCACAGCTATGAAATGTAATCTTTGCACAAGAGAGAAACCTTTCAGTTTTAAAAATCAGGTAAAGTGGTTATAGCGAATATATAGAATATTTGTGAATTATGGTAGTGATTGATTGACGCTACAAGGTATCAATAGAGATAAGCAAATCACAAGATCAGATTCATAACCATTAAACTCAGAGCCGAAATCAGATTGGCGAAAGATATAAGAGTAGAGGCATGAGTATTAACCGAGATCAGATTCATATCAGGGATCAGATCTGCAGAAATCAAGACTTGTAACTGACATGAGATTTTTCCCCGAGATTTGTTTTGAACTAAGGTTAGATTTGTAAAAGAAAAGTAATCATACCAGACTTGCAACAGATCAGATAAAAACCAGAGATTTGACTCCCAGCAGATCAAAATCAAGTAAGTGATCAGATCTGAAATCATGCTGGATAGGTATGTTTTGAAGCATGGCAGCTGGTTTAAAATGCTCAATAACCAACTTAAACCAGCACATGACCAAATAAAGACCAGCTTCAACCAGCTCAAACCAGCTGTCATGCTTCAAAACATACCTAATCAGCATATGCTGAGATTTCTGAGATCAAAATTGTATTAAAGTATCAAGACTTACAACTGAGATCAAACCATACCAGTAATTTGACCCGTAACAGATAACGCTCAAATGAAAGATCAGATTTTCAACATAAATCAGATTCAGAGCAAAGATCTGACATGAGATTTGCATCAGTGATTTCATTCATACTCGTAACTGTGGTAAGACTTATATCTGAGATCAGGATTGTAGAAGAGATTTGACCCATACCAGAGATCATCCTCATAGAAATTTGACTTGTAACAAATCAGACTAAGATAAGATCAGATCTGCAACAAAAATCAGATTCAGTGCAGAGATCTGACTTGTAACTCAGATCTGATTTGTACTAGAGATTTAATTTGCAACAGATCACACACAATATTTGCACTAGAGATTTGTTTGTAACTGAGATATGATTTTTAAAAGAGACTTGACTAGTATCAGAGATGTGACTCCCAACAGATCAGACTCAAAGCAGCGATCAGATCTGCAACAGAGATCAGATTCAGAGTAGAGATCGTTCTTGAAACTTCAGAATCATATTAGAGATTTGACTCATAACTGATATTTAAATCGTATCAGAGGTTTGACTTGTACCAGACATCAGACGCACAACAGATCAGATTTATACCGGAGATTTGAACTGTAACAGATCAGATTTGCAACAGAAATCAGAGCAGAGATCTGATCTGTAACTGACATGAGATTTATACCAGTGATTGAATTCATAACAGAGGTCCAGCTCTTAACTGAGATCAGACTCAGAATTGAGATCAGGATTGCATAAGAGATTTGACTCATACCAGAGATCAGACTTGGATGAGATCAAATCTATAAGAGAGATCAGATTTAGAGAAGAGATCGGACTCATAAATGAGATAAGATTCGTACCAGAGATTTGATTTGTAACATATCAGACACACAACGCAGATCAGAACTTACTCCTAACAGAGCGCATACTTGCAAAAGAGATCAGACTTACAATTAATATAAGATAACAATGATCTCATAACCAAAATCAAACTGCCATCTCACCGGTATCAGATTCTTATATGCATCAAATTTGAAGAAAACTGTTTTGTTTCTCTGAGGCCTCACATGGTGGAGTACACCAGAATGTGGGTACTGCTGTAGTAAAAGACCCCGCTTGACAAAGTACTTTAAAATCAGTATCAAACTAAAATAAAAATCAGAAACTCAGACCAAATAGAGGAGAACTACTCTCAAATCAAAGAAACCATTATAAAGAGCCCAGAAATCACAGTCAAACAGTCCAGCTGAAGTGATTTACAGTCAAGTGTGAAGTGAGATGTGTCTGTCTGATAGTATCTCACCAGCGCAAGGAATACTTTAACAGAAGACAGAGAGGACTAATCTTTTTTTGATAATGGACTTGTGAACGAGCTCCACATTGTCTACTCACTCAGTCCCCAAGAGTGCATCTGTGTGCACACACACACACATACAGGCAATAATAAGCAGGGAAAATAGCTCTGTATATACTACTTTCATTCCTAGTAGGACACACAAGGGACATTCAGAGGTATTCTGGACCAGATGAGAAGTCCCACAGAGACCACATACACGTTGGGTTCCATTGTTTTATGGGCACATTCCATAGACGTAATGGTTTTTAAACAGTATTTTTGATAGTTTAATGGGTGTGTATAATATTTTTTTATTATTATTTTTTTTTTTACAGGCACTCTTATACATCATTGACCCTTCAGTTGTATTGTGAGCAGAGTATGTGAGCGGAGCTTGCCTGGAGCTTAGAGCGGATTTTTTGGAAAGTTGCAGTGTTGAGGTTTTCACTCGCTCCGAGAATGCTCCGCCACGAGCACAAATTATGCCAACCCATGCATTAAACATAATCAGTTAACTTGACAGATATGTGGGTCACATACAAAGGTTAAAATGGCGATGGATGAGTGTGGGAGGTTAAAGCATGTTTTAAGATGTACAGTTTGTTAATCTCCGCTCTCAACTAATGTGCTGCTACATTGCTAATTGTAGTGTTCCAATAAACCACGTTAAAACTATTTCACTAATATTATGCATTTATTTTTCGCTTAAATTAATTTCTGAACATATCTTAGATTTTTCAAGCATAGTAAAAAAAAAATTGCCGAAGAGAGGTGTTTCTGATCAGTTCACATTCACATTCACTGATTGTGAGAACAATCGTCTGAACTTGCTAATGTACTGGCATTCACAATGCACATGACCGCAAATCTATGGCTCATATATGACACGGAGTCTTCAAGATGGAGAAAGCTAAAGACTGTGAGAAGGCGAGCAAAGTGACATACCACCTGCCCCCTTAATCTCCCGTCTACAAAATCCCAGAAGTCCTAGACTGGGCACTCCCATTTCTCCTTCTGGCCTTTCGTGACAGACGCTGCAAAATACCTCTCATTTCTTACCGAACTTCCAGCCAGGCTCAAAGCATTCCACCTCTCACACTGTTCAACCCCTAAACAGCATGGGACTCTCTACATGCAGTAATAATTGACTCCTGGGGGACACTAGGAAACCAGGAACCGCCACAGTCATATAAGAATTAACCAAAGCCCTGTGCACTTTTCAACTGTCGAAAAATATAGGGAATGGATTTAAATATGGTAAAATGTACTGTTTTGCATCTAAATGCTATGTGGTTGCTAAGGTTTTCCAATTGGTTGCTAAGGCATTGCTAGTTGGTTTCTAGGGTATTCTGGTCAATTCCAAGGTGGTTACATACAAGCCACTATGATAATAAAGTGATTGTGGTTTAACGAGAGGTTCAAATGTTCAAAACTTTAAGAATGATAAACTGCAAACAGATTTGATTTGCTGTCTACACTGGAGAAGTAAGAGAAGCTCAACTCAGCCTCTTTCCTTAAACACTACCCCCCAGCTTGATTTAATTATAGAGCGTGAAGGTGGAATTGGGGAGGTGGAGGGACGCCAGAGGAATTGTCAAAGGGGTGGGTGAGGTAAGCAGCCATTTATATAACTGTAATGTTATGCTATTAACATTCAAATCTTTAATTTGTAGCTCTTAAGTCTTGATGAAACACCTACTCGGACTGCAAGAATCAGACAAATAACTGTTGATGATTTTCCCTGATATTAATTGTCATTTTATTAAAGCTTTGTAGATTCACTGAAATGTACTTGATCTGTCATTTGATTTATGCACCCACTGGAAAAGTGGTAATGCTTATCTGGACCAGACCAGACCAGACGAAACCAAACCAAACCAAAAAACAATAACAACAATAAAAATAATTAAATAGAAAAATAAACAAAACCAAACACAAACACATTAAAATCTAAATACCAAAACAAATGAAACTGTTATTAACACACTACAAACACACTAGAATAAAAAATACAATTTCTGACATAACAGGAATAATTGTAAGTCTGACTTTTCACAAATTGATAATTGTAGAAACTGTAATTGTAATCCCATCACTTTATTTATTTAATACTATCTTTTTTAAACAATTTTAACTTCTGTTTTTCGAGAACAACGCTTCTCCTCGGTGACCCTTGAAGAAAGTTCAAGATCAGCTAATTGGCCATTCCTGCCTCAGCAACAGACATGAAATCTGACATGATGCTTTCTAAGCATCATCTGCTTTTAACGGTGGACTTTAAAGTGCCTCTCGAGGGCATACTCTCTAAACAGAGCTAGGGCTTCTCCACGACTGCAGCCATATTAAGTTATACTGTTGTATTTACCAAAAAAAAGAATTTTAAGTTTTTTTCCGGATGTAGACAAAAAGATGCATGAAAACATGTTTGGGGATGCAGTCATAAAAACTGGCAATTCAATTGGGCCGAGGGAGAAGATGGGGCCATCTGGAAGGGATTGCAGTGTGGTGATTTGCAGTAATAACAAAAGCAAAGAGCAGAGCCCCAGAGGCCACTAGTCCTGAATTCATTACAGAGTGTGTAGTCGGAAGGACAGTGTACTTTCAGTCGTCTGGATCTTCTCACCTAAACCGGTATTACAGCAGGGAAAGACTTTGATTAAGGTCTATGAGTTCATCATATTTTGCATCTCTAAACTTCTTACTATAGGTAAAGTTTGCACACACTGCATCTTATTAACAACTAATATAACGATGCATAGCTAATCACTTTTATTGATTTGTGTTGGAAACGTATATTAATAAAGATAGCATTAAAGGTGCTGTATGTAGGTTTGACACAAAGTGGTTGAACTAGGTATTAGGGTTTGGCCGACAGACAATGCCATCGTCCATTGCCAATGGCTGTTAGACATGACGATGTTGAGCTGGCATCGTGACCCCCCCCCCCACCCCCTTTAGAATTCAATTCAATTCAAGTTTATTTGTATAGCGCTTTTTACAATACTCGTCATTACAAAGCAAATTTACAGAAAATTACGTTTCTATAATATTTAGTAGTAGCTTATAAGTGGTGACTGTCAGTTTGTGCGCATATGACAGGATTTTTCAGAAAAATTAATACAAGACGTAGTCAGTCAGACGATGAACATTAATAACAGCAATTATTATATGATGCAGTCATACTTGTAGCAATGTTTGTTAGTTCTGAATACACAAATGCATGATCACTTTTTAGTTTCACTAGCACTTTGGAGAGTCGCGATCGCACATACTCTATTTATACTATGGAGCAGCAATACTTACTAGGGATGCACCGGTTGACCGGCCATAAATCGGAACCGGCCGGTTTTTGCTTAAAATACGCGATCGGCAATCGGCCGGTTTTTGGTCTTCTTTAGGCCGATTTTTCCGTGAGTGCGGCCACGTGCACAGACTACATTGTAATCGTTCACTATGTCATTTGTGTGGAAGTATTTCGAAATCTGTGCGCAGGACACGTGCAGTCGATCAGTACTGAAAATGCAGAGCTTCATGTCCGAAGCACAGATTGCAGGAAGCGATCAGCCGTTGGTGTTGATTGTGTTGATTGTGTTGTTTGTATTGTAAAACTATGCAGTTATTGCCTTTAATTTCACATGGTTACAGTTAATCTTTAAATTTAAGGCCATTTCTTTGTAGTTTCAGCCCAATAAACAAAAGCTAAATGCTGAAGTCTGTAACATCTATGTTTGTATTGAATGTAGGCTACTTATTGTGCAGTTACTGCTGTTAATTTCAGATGGTTGCAGTTATTGTTTTCAATAGTCAAAAGCCAGTTTGGCCTATTAAATACCAAATAAACATCTTGTTTATGCACACTTTCCTTCTTTCATGTTTGTTGCTTAAAAAAAAAATCGGAAATCGGTATCGGAATCGGCCAGTTTGTTGGTAAAAAAATCGGTATCGGAATCGGCCATGAAAAATCATGATCGGTGCATCCCTAATACTTACTACACATTTTACAAGATTTTATGTTTATCAGTGGTACCGAGGATCTGCAAATCATTCCCCATCATCCTCAGTCATCCCTCCTTATGTCTACATAGGATGAGTTGCCATGTGGCGCCACGCCGCACCAAATCAGCTAAAGACTGTCTACATTGGACACAACAAAAGGACGTTTGAAAATCATTTCAATTTTGTGTCAGCATCTCATAAACAGAACGTGGCAGCAGTTCACTGTCAGGGTTTTGTGATGTCATGCCACACCGCATCCAGTGTAGACAGCATCAATGATTACACTTCTATTGACTGATCTATATATAATGAATCTCTATTATAGATCAGTGGTTCTATAGCATTTTGTCATGCCGTTAGAACCCGTTGTAGACACAGTGTTAGGAATCATTAGTTGTTTTCCATTAAAACGATTCACATTTCGGACACACCTCCCCCAATGCCCCCCAAAAAACAAAACCCCCAACTCGCCCCCGCCGATGTCATTGTTCATCGTTTCACTTTAAACATCGTCCGATGCCAAATTTGGTGACATTGCCCAACCCCACTGGGTATTGCAGTCCAAATTCTAAATATTGGAGAGGGTTTTCCACCTGGCCCCTCCTCAGACTTGACACACACGCTGGTTGCCAGATTGACGACACCAACAGGAACGAGCGCACTTGACGGTGAATTAAAATCTGGCCTGAAATGCATATTTTCAAAGGAGAATAACCTGACTGTAGCATTGATTTCGGATAAACAAGTATGTTAACTTGTTTGTTAAATATCTGCAAACATATTATGGTATTGTTATGCTTAATTATAGTCAAACACTTACATACAGCACATTTAAGTCTTCAAATCCAATAAAGAATACAAAACTATAATACAAAACTTTCTTTCAAATAAATGCTGTTCTTTTGTTCTTTCTATTAATAAAGAATCATATAAAAAATGCAACATAGGTTACCTTTAAAAAAATTTAAAATAAATATTTATTGAGCAGCACATCAGCATATCACAATGATTTCTGATGTTGATGATGATTCAACTTTGACATAAATAGCAATGATTAAACATTAAAATAGAAAACTGTTATTTTGAATTGTAAAAATAAAACAAACAAACAAAAACACTAAACCAAACAGAACAAACTCAAACAAAAAAATAAAAATAAAATAAAAAATAAATAAATAAAAATACCCCCCCCCCAAACTAACAAACAAAAAACATAGAAAATATAGAAATAAGATAAACACATCTAAAACAAACCATAAAAAATGAAAGTAAAATTAACAGTGTAGTATATAACATTTTAGTAATACAATGTAAATATTTTAATTAGTCCATAAAACTGCAATAATGACACCATCCATTCCAGTCAAAGCCTCTAAACTGCTTCAAATTTGTTGTTATTGTTTGTTTACAATAACATATAGATTTTTTTAACATTAAAATGTGCATGTAGCTATAACTTAACCCTTTGTACAATTAATACTGTTTAATAAAAACACTGGGGGAAAATTTTTCCCCCAGCAAACTGTCATAAACATCCAGGAAATTGCAGAAAGACAGTCAATCAGATTGCACGTCCTAAAAGCCAGATTATGTCCAGCAAAATCAATCAGCTCCTGTCATTTTTCATGTACAAAATGTATCATACGGTGATTGACTCTTCCAAGGCTTGTCCAGGTGTATGACGTCTATGGCTATGGTTCATCTAGAATTGGTCGGCAGTGTCAGCTCGTAATATGTCTTCTGTTAAGTCTAAACTATTCAACATGTGTTGCTATGAGCATTGTGTTTACTGTTTACACATGACTGACAGTTAGTACTACAGCAGATATGGTTTTCTAATTCTTACGAATTTTCCTTAATGCGTTTAGTAGAAGTTCCGCCAGATGTCCAAATAACCATCCCTCTCCGAACATCTAAAAGCGCCGAGTCACAAACTTCTGAATCTTTGCTAATGATCACACTGTGCGCGAATGTGTGTCTATGTGCTCTCCCAAACCATTTTCTCATGCCCTGGTTGGTATGAGAGTCAGGCCCTGTAGAGCAACAATCTGGAAGCGTTTGCGCTCGGAATTGGAACAAGAATTCTGAACGGCTTTGACGGAAGACGGACCGAAGAACCTCCAGCTGTGATTTGTAAACATTGCCGGCCAGCTGCTAGCAATGAGAGGCCGTGACGTTTGCGTTAAACAAGGCCTATCTTTGTGAGACTCACATTTATTATAAACATTGGCACCGCAACAAAGGAAGGGCGATATCAAAAGGTAAGATTGACGAAAGGTCGAATAAATAAAGGGATGATCATAGGGCTTGTTCTTCTATATCATTTTTTCGTCAAATGAAAACACTCCATCTATTTGGGTATGGTCTGAGTGAACTTTAACTTGGAAAGACAAACAGGATATTTTGAGGGAGATGGAGATATGGAAAGACATGAGGGCGATCTACGGCACGCTCCCTCTCAAACACACACAAACACAAGAGCTCCGTATCAGAGTGATCATCTGCATTACCTAGCTGCTCTGGTATGCACTAGACATAATGCTGCTTTCAACTGATGGGTTTCCACAGAGCACAGGTGAATTTGAATGTGAAACTGGACATGATGATCTGAGCTCGGAATGAGGAAATCTTTACGCATGTAAATAAATAACTTACGGTTATTCAAGGGAACATTTATCCAAAAAGATCTTCTGCAAAAGTTTGGAATAAGAAGGTTTCTAATGTTTCGTTTTCTATGCTCATCAAGGCTGTATCTATTTGATCAAAATACAGATTCTTTTAAAATTTTGTGCAATATTATTGCAATTTAAAATAATAGTTTTCAATTTTAATATACTTTTATATATAATTTATGTGAGGCAAAGCTGAATTTCAACAATATTACTCTAGTCTTCAGTGTCACATGATCCTTCAGAAAACACTCTGATATGCTGATTTATTATCAATATTAGAAACTATACAAATATTATACTAATATTAGATAATTTTTATTTGTTTCGTATTTTTTGGAACCTGTGATACTTTTTCAAGATTCTTTGATGAATAAAAAGTTAAAAAGAACAGAATTTATTTTAAATATAATCATTTTGTAACAATATACACTACTCTTTAAACTTTGGGGTTAGTAATTTTTTTTCTTTCTTTCTTTTTTAAAGAAATTAATACTTTTTTTTTCAGCAAGGATGTGGTAAATCGATAAAAAGTGATAGTGAAGACATACTCTTATAAAATATATATTTTGTTTGAATAAATGCTGCTCTTTTAACTTTTTATTCATCAAAAAAATATCCTGAAAAAAAAAGCATCACAGGTTCCGAAAAAATACAAAATAAAATAAAATAAAACAGCAAAACTGCTTCCGACAATGATATTTAATCAGCATATTAGCATGATTTCTGAAAGTTGATGCAACACTGAAGACTGAAGTAATGATGCTGAAAATTCCGCTTTGGATCACAGGAATTAATTATATTTTAAAGTACATTAAAATAGAAAACCTGTATTTAAATTGTAATTATATTTTGACAATACACATTTTTTTTTCTGTATTTTTGATCAAATAAATACAGCCTTGATGAGTATATGAAAGAGACTCATTTAAAGAGGTCATATGATGCGATTTGGAGTGTTACAAGCTGTTTGTGAATAGATAAGATCCCTAAAGTTGCAAAGACTAAAGTCTCAAACCCAAAGAGATATTCTTTATAAAACTTGTCCAAGCCCTCCTAAAACGCCTCATTTAAACATGACCCTACATCTACTTTACAATGTTGGAAATATTTGCATAATACCGCTCAAATGTTCACGCAAAGAAAGGCGGCGTAACTTTGATTCTCGCTGTAGTGTTGTTGCCGCCACCACGTCAGGGAGACACTGTGTGTTTCGTTGTGAAGTGAATCTACTTTGTTTGGCATTCCAAAAGAGGACATGACTAGACATCAGTGTATTTACAACAGATGTGTGCAACGCATTTTATGGAGGACCAGGACCATTATCTGGGAGAGTAGCCTACAATGCCGGTGTTCTGACAAATATTGCGGACTCACAGACTGTAAGTAGAATCAATAGTGTAGAGTAGGCTTTTTGTTTGTCATTTCTCCAATCACAAATGCAGAGATGGTTTAATGTTTATGCGGCGCAATGCAACACATAAAAAGACAGTAGAAGTCATAATCAGTAATTATGTCCCCACTGGATGCAACAAATGCCTAATTTGTAATGGGTTTTATTGGTTTTGTCTCATCACACAGGGACACAGCATCACAGTATTGTAAGGGGCACAACATTTCCTTCACACAATTGAGTTATTTGGCCAATTACAATGCACAGGATAGCTGGTCAATCAGATCACACCTCGCTTTTCAGAATGATGAGCTTTGTAAAAATCTACGCATTTCAGAAATGTGGGGCATAGAGAAACAATAATGTACATTTTGTGGAAAATATTGTGTTTTTTGAAACTTAAACCCCATGCAGTGTTTCCGACAGCCTTACCCTCTATTTGTGGCAGCACTCCCCTGCTCCCATATATACATTTATATGCAAATTCATTTTCTGTCAGCAGGAGGCGCTTTAAGAGCGGGAGAAAGGGAGGTTTCCCCGGTAATGGCTGCAAAGCAGAGCTGAACTCACAAACGCTGTCTTATCAAGCATTACATACAAGATTAAATGAAAATGAAATCGAAAATTTAGTAAATACAGTCGGTTTCCTCCTGAAATACAGTGATATAAAAACACCCGCACTGGTTTTTGCAGTGCTCGTCTTCATTCAATGAAGTTAAAGCCTTTTGGAAAATCTATTTGGGGCGGTCAGTTCTGATATTGTGGCGGCCCGCCACACAAATCAATGTGTGGGAAACCCTGCCATGAACATTTCATTACACCAAATCTACAAAATGTTCTTTTTTAGTAGCATCATATCTTACTGAAGAATCTTACTGATGTTAACTTTTGAATGACATTTGTTTTGTCCAATAGAAGTCAAAGTGACCCAATGTTATTTTTGACCCCATTACGTAAAAAAAAAAAAAAAAATAGTGAAACTGAAACTTCAAAATATATTTTTTTCTGTGTTCAGTCATAAAGGTTTGAAATTACATGAGAAAATGATGATGCAATTTTTCATTTAGAGACCAATCTTTCATCACAGAAGGACGTGGCCTTGAATTTCCATGAATCCCGTTCAACATTTAGACAGCACTCGCTTCACTTCACAACATTCAGATCACTATGACCATCTGAAGAATCTGAACCAAAGCGGCTCATTATTTGACTCATCCCTGTAATTTCCTGCTCTCTCTTTGAATGTTTTTTCATCTGGTGCCTTGGTTCATTCATATGTACAGCACATGCTTGTCTCATCAAGCCATATCAGGACATGTTAGTGATTCATATAGCCTTTTCTCCACTTTTATTGACAACAATTGGAAAGAAATGATAGGAAGAAAGAAGAAACAAAACTGGGTAATGGCATAAGCCATACTCAAACTCATGCCAGCCGCATGAGCACCATGGCTCAACATATCACATACTGTAATTTCATAAAACCCTTGGGGCTGGGTTATTTAGCATTTCTGATATTTTTTTCAGAATCAATTCTGAGCTTAGGTGTTAACCAGATGCACGATAATGCAGAGTTTGCTTTAGAAACACCCTTTTTCTGCTAGATTCCAATTCCTCACACGCATACAACACTCGAACCTTCCGTAAAATCTTTCATAAAGTTCGGAAAGGTTGAAACGAATTACAAGGACATTCATGGGCTTCATTGCACAGGATGTGCTGTGAGAGACGCACGTTTTGTTTGATGTTAAATTTGAAGTGTGTGGTCTCGCCCGTCTGTATTTTCTTCCTTACAAACCCGATTCCAAAAAAGTTGGGACACTGTACAAATTGTGAGTAAAAAAGGAATGGAATAATTTACAAATCTCATAAACTTATATTTTATTCACAATAGAATATAGATAACATATAAAATGTTGTAAGTGAGATTTTGAAATGTCATGCCAAATACTGGCTCATTTTAGATTTCATGAGAGCTACACATTCCAAAAAAGTTGGGACAGGTAGCAATAAGAGGCCGTAAAATTAAATGTACATATAAGGAACAGCTGGAGGGCCAATTTGCAACTTATTAGGTCAATTGGGAAAATGATTGGGTAAAAAAAAGAGCCTTTCAGAGTGGCAGTGTCTCTCAGAAGTGGAGATGGGCAGAGGATCACCAATTCCTCCAATGCTGCAGCAAAAAAAAGTGGAGCAATATCAGAAAGGGGTTTTCTCGGAGAAAAATTGCAAAGAGTTTGAAGTTATCATCTACAATGTCAGACTACATCATCTACACTACATAATATTATCCAAAGATTCAGAGAATCTGGAACAATCTCTGTGTGTAAGGGTCAAGGCCGGAAAACCATACTGGATGCCCGTGATCTTTAGGCCCTTAGACGGCACTGCATCACATACAGGAATGATACTGTAATGAAAATCACAACATGGGCTCAGGAATACTTCCAGAACACATTGTAGGTGAACACAATCCACCGTGTCATTCGCCGTTGCCGGCTTAAACTCTATAGGTCAAAAAAGAAGCCATATCTGAACATGATCCAGAAGTGCAGGCATTTTCTCTGGACCAAGGCTCATTTAAAATGGACTGTGGCAAAGTGAAAACTGTTCTGTGGTCAGACAAATAAAAATTTGAAGTTCTTTTTGGAAAGCCGGGATGCCATGTCATCCCAACTAAAGAGGACAAGGACAACCCAAGTTGTTATCAGCTCTCAGTTCAGAAGTCTGCATCTCTGATGGTATGGGGATGCATGAGTGCATGTGGCATGGGCAGCTTACACATCTGGAAAGGCACCATCAATGCTGAAAGGTATATCCAAGTTCTAGAACAACATATGCTCCCATCCAGACGTCGTCTCTTTCAGGGAAGACCTTGCATTTTCCAACATGACAATACCAGACCACATACTGCATCAATTACAACATCATGGCTGTGTAGAAGAAGGATCAGGATACTGAAATTGCCAGCCTGCAGTCCAGATCTTTCACCCATCGAAAACATTTGGTGCATCATAAAGAGCAAGATGTGACAAAGAAGACCTAAGACAGTTGAGCAACTAGAAGCCTGCATTAGACAAGAATGGGACACATTCCTATTCCTAAACTTGAGCAACTTGTCTCTTCAGTCCCCAGACGTTTGCAGACTGTTATAAAAAGAAGAGGGGATGCCACACAGTGGTAAACATGGCCTTGTCTCAACTTTTTTGAGATGGGTTGATGCCATGAAATTTAAAATCAACTTATCTTTTGCTTAAAATTATTCATTTTCTCAGTTTAAACATTTAATATGTCATCTATGTTGTATTCTGAATAAAATATAGAAATGTTAAACTTCCACATCATTGCATTCTGTTTTTATTCACAATTTGTACAGTGTCATAACTTTTTTGGAATTGGGTTTGTATACATTAAAATATCACATATACCACAGCTGTGTGAGACTCCGTTTAAGAGGTTTAATGCACTTGCATCTCAAAAAGTTTTTATGACGCTAAATGAATGTAAATAACCATCCAGTACACTCTAGCAATCACCTAACAATAGCCTAACAAAACCCTAAAAACATTTTAAAATAGCCTTACAACCCTTTAGGCTCTGACAACTATAAATGCCTATAAATATATAACCTATAAATGCCCTAGCAACAACCCAGAACACCCTAGCAATAAACACATGAAACACTCAAATAAAGCACATCAACACCATAGCAACCCCAAAGAACACCACATCAACTACCTAGAAACTAACCAGAACAAACTAACAGTGCCCTATAGCAATGCCCTAGCAACCATAAAAAGCACCCTAGCAACCGAATAGAGTATTCATAGCAGCTACTTAGCAACTCCCAGGTTTGCAACAATCCAGAACACCCTAGAAACTGTAAACCTTGGCAACCAATTAAAAGCGTTCTCATATGTCCCAGCAGCTGTTTACTGTTCTTTTGGCAAGCTATTAATGATGCTTACTGTGTTTAGATCCACAACCCCACTGCAAATGATGACATTCATATTAACGATCTCAGAGTCATCAAACTGGGAGTAATTGAAAAACCATAAATCAGACGGCTTTAAAAACAGCTTGCCTCTCGGTACGCACATTAATCAACCTTCATAAATACAGGAGCTGTAAAGAGCCGTGTCTGATTTATCCTGTACCTCAGAATCATTGCCATAGCTTCATTACGATTCCTGTATTATGGGTCGCTGCAGGAACGGCAAGTAGTCTATCTTAAGCATGCGTGTCTTATAAGCATTAAGCATGAAATTTAAGTGCATTGTGATTATAGCATAAATTTGAGACTGGATTAACCATATGCATACAGTACTCTACCTTGCAGAAACTGGAAAACAACTTAATTTGTATGCCAATATTAATTGTAATCTATAAATTAGTTTGTATTAGGGGTGGGCGATATATCATTTATACGATAATATCTAAATTGTTGTCTGGACGATATTCAAAATTGAGAGAGTATTTAATAATTTGTACAATCCGACCTCCCAAACATGAAAAGAGCTGAAGGAAGTTAAAGAGAAAACAAATAACGCACACTATAACCTTCTAAGCAATTATATGTAGTGATTTAAATTTTATAATTAATTTTATGTCTTTTTTTTTTTTTTTTTACAAAATCACGATCGTTCCTCAATGAGTAAGCTGCTACTAATTTGCAATACAACTACAGAGTTCTTACCTGTGTCTTATGACGTTTCTTAGTTGAAGCAACAATCCAAAAACGTAAAGAGTAAAGCGAGTAGCACTGAGGCCAGAATAGCGCAGGGTTTCCACAGTCGGTCCTGAAGCTCTGCTGCGTGTCACTAAAACACGCCCTTTTTTAACGCCTCTCAGGAACTAATAAGGAAATAAATCACTGGAACATGCACGATCACACAGGAACATGATAAAAGCGGCCGTTTGTTTGCATGCTTTGTTAAATATTCAAATTCAAAAGCATCGATGTTTTAACTATAGAATAAGTGATTGATCATAATGATTTAATTTATTAGTACTCAAAATGAATCACACATAAATACACTTATATCTGTTTCTGTTTATTTGTAGCCACATTTAAAATGAATGATAATTAATCACTGTCTGTGATTAATATTTTTTCCAAGCCCATTTTAACGGATCAGAGCATTCACACAGCACATAGTAAAATATGCGAAAGATAAAAAAAAGGTTAAATTAGAATGGTGTGAAAAAAATGTATATCTAGTGCATGAGCATAGAGAGAGTTGTGAGTGCACAGGACACAGTTTCAGCGAGAGGAGATACGTTTTAAGTGTGCGCACTCTCTCCGGGGCGAGAGCATCGTGTATCTGAGCACGCGAATCTGGTTTCGTGACAGAACAAAGATAATCTGCATGCGAGTGAAGAGATTTGTGCTTTCGCATTATTTTAATGTGCTTTCGCGTTACAATAATGCACTCTCTCTGCTGCTTCTGCACCACTTACACATACTGTATACGCACTGCAAACGGAGTACGTATGAACCTGGCGCAACAAATCTATTTCAAAACCTAAGGCACCGCTACAATGAGCTCTAATGACCAATGCATGGCAAAAAAATCCCTATAAGTTACACAGGATATGGCAAATTCATTTATTTGCCATATGTCAAGACTTTTTGTCACACTTAGTGATTATTTTGACTTGTTTCTGTTCTAGAGACATGTTAAATTTTTTTGGATAAAGCTCAAATTGGTTTTCTTTTGGAAATATGTTTCAAATTCAACGCATTTATGACTGTAAAGCATGTCTGCGTGTGTCAAACTCATAACTAAAATTGAAATCGCAAAATTGATCAAAGAAATGGTGATAGGTTTTTTTTTTGTCCATATCGCACAGACAGTGATAATCTCAGGTAATGATTGTGCTTTATTCAATGTAAAAAGTGTCTAATGTGAGTTTGAATATTTTGCATGACCTTTATAGCCAAAGTAACAATACATATTTTACCTCAGATCTTGAAAATAAATTAGGCTAAAGCAAACTTACATTAAAACTACGGCTGTCAAAAATAGCGCGTTAACGACGTTAATTAGTTGTTTGTTGTTAATTACGTCAAATTTTTTAACACATTTCACGCATGCGCAGTGTGACAAATTATTCAGGTCAGGAAAGTCTCGTCGATCTCTGAATTTTCAAGATAGTAAAAAACAGCGGCGAGCGCCGCAACGAAAACACAGAAGAAGCTTAAGGTTTTACCCCATTTACTCTCGATGCCAAGCTCGATAAACAGAGAAGACTTTGGTAGTTGATACGCTGGAGCTTCTTCCTGTTATAGCGTCCTGTGTTTCACACTGCGCATGCGCAGAACGCATACATGCAATGCAGCGAAAATTACAGCTGTTTGGAAAAGCATATGCATTTTTACTTGGTTTTACTGGCACTTAAGTATTTTACTGGATCCTAAAGTATTGTGGCAGAGCAAATGAACACCTCCCAAAAACAAGAGTGCCCAGAGTGCTGCTTATGTGATGGTGGCACATGTTTGTGTTTCTGAGTTCATGCTTTCGAGTTTCTCTATGCATAATTTCATAGATATGTGGCTATATTTAACCAGTGGTTCACCTAAAACTCTTACACTATCTGTAGTTAAATGGCATGGTTTGATATAGTGCTCAGGTAAATTTGATCTAAGTAAATGTTAAACTTTTGAAATTCAGAAAAAAAGAACCACATATTGATGAATCAATACATGAAATTTATGTATCTTTGTCCTGTTATTTATCTTTTGGTATGCATTTCAGAAAAAAAAAATGGTTAGGATTCAGGTGTAATTGCAAATAGTGATTAATCATGAAATTGTAATCATTTGACAGCCCTAATTAAAACTGGACTCACTGTGAACCAACATCCACAACAAAGATGATATCACTCACTCACTCACTAATTCAAGACTGTTCAGTCCATTCACAATTGAATCCTCTATTTTCAGTGTCCACTTTTCTTTACTTTACACTTGCCATGTTTTTCATCTACATTGTTCTCATCTATTGTAGACACAATGTAAGTTAATGTCGCTTTCTGATGCTGCATTTGACTTTTCATGCCACATTATTTTAAATTAGCGCGGGCCAAACATTTTTCTCTCCCATGGCGCCTATTGAGGAACCCTGATTTACACCAAAAGCTAATTCATTTACATCCTGTGGGGTACACCGTTTGACAAACTGCACTCATTTTGCATTAATTGTGGGTATTTTGTTGTGGGTATTTTGTCTTGGGTCTTCACTGCTACACTGCAATAAAACAAATTAAGCATCAAGACCGGACATCCTTTTTTTCCCCTCACAATGACTAGCAACTCACATTCATATCAACCTATAATTTCCTTCCAACCTACACCTAAATGAGTAGGTAATGGTAGGTTGAGACTTAGGTTAGAGTTAGTGTGGGATAGGGCTGATAAGAATCCACATCAAAGTCAAACTTGGCTACATAACCAAGTTTATCATTGCTAAAAAAAAAACAAGACTTCTTACCTGGTAACGAAGCGGCAACCTTCCGCTCCATGGCCACTGGAGGCTGGCTCCAAAAGGAAGTCAATCCCTTAGACTCCCCATGTTAAAATGCCCATTTTTGCAGCAGTAAAAAATGTTTACAGCCTGGTACAAAAAATAATTTGGGTCTATATAGCTAATTTTGCCCTAAGTGGCAACTGTGAGAGAGATTTTTTTTATTTTTATAACTCATCCGTTTAAATTATATTAATCCTTAAAATTCTGAATTAATTAAGGGCGTGGTCACTTGAGTGACAGGTGGATTGGCACTGCTGTCGAGTTAGGTGGGCGTGGTTTCAGCAACCAGCTCTCGCCTTTATGCCCATTTTCGATTATCCGGGAGTGACGCTCGGTGATGTGCTGCTAAGATGGCGACAGGCGCCTCCGCCCACTTTTGGCTTCAAAAACATTCTTCGGAAACCAATGGGTGACATAACGGAACATACATCCATGCTTTTATACAGTCTATGCTGGTAATGCTAGTCTTTCAGTAGTAGAAGGGGAAGGTTAGTCAGGGTATTTTAAGACATTCTGGGACATCTAGCCCCTCCCTAAAGCGCTTAGACACATTGAGACAAGGAGGGACACAGACAAGTCCTTAAGGACTTCTACTGATGTAGCAAATTAATACAGGCTCCAGCTAAACCAGGACAGAGTGAGAAAGCCTGATGATCCTAAACACGATGTAATTGATTGTTTGATCATTCAGACAGGCTTTTTGAACTAAAGAAGACTTTTATTTGGGGTTGAAGTTTGTGATTTGCATGGAACGGACGTACAACGATTTAGAGGACGTGGAAAATACCTGTTCTAGTTCTGAATGCAAATGGCAATGGCACTTTGACCCAGAGATAAAGATAATTGTCAAATCTGCTCAAGACATTGGCATCTTAGTTATATTACAGTGCACTGGGATCCTGGCAGATTTTTCGGTCTTCTGATAAAACTGACACCATTGTGTGATAATTGGGTCAATCGTATTTCAGGAGAGGTTGGCGGTCTTGAATGAGAAAGAGGTTATTATCATGGAAGCAGCACATGAAGTGGACATTAGATAGGATTCTTGTAAAGTCTCCAAACTGTGGGATCATTTTACAACTACTAGTCAACTATTACAGCTATTAGTCAAAGCAGTCTACCTGTCCTAACCAGGTTTCCAAAACTTGCTGAAACATTAGCAGAATTTTGGATGCTGGTATCCCCAAGAGGCTTCTTAACTAGTTTAACCAGCAATACTTTCTTGGTAATCTAGCTTCACTAGTCAACGAGCTTAACCAGTTAAGTACTGCTAGTGAGCAGTGCATCTAAACTGATAACACCAGCACAAACCAGTCTGGACCAGAATGGAAATAGAAGGAAGATGGTCCACCAGGTTAATCTTTCTCCTGTTGCTTTGGAGTCAATCACCCAAACCCACCCGGATAAACATTTTCCAATTAATAACCATAAATGCTAAAAGTGCTAAGTTAAAGCTAAAACAACAAAAATGAAACAGTTAGAGTTGAGCAGGTTCAGTTTATTAGACCTACACTAGTGCTATGCTAGTTGACAGAAATGATGAATCCTTGTCTCTGAGAAAAAGCGAAAAAGAGGCTCTTCAGATGCTAAAAATACCCCACAATGTAGAACATCCACCACCAGCTCTCGCTTTCATTTTCCAATCCCCATTGAAATTCACCCTCAACCATATGGCAATTTGGCCTCTTTGAAGCTCATTGGATCTCACAAACTAATCAGTGTGGTAACAGTCCGTGTTTTCAATGTCTACCATGTTCACACTGGCCTCCAGCACTTCCAAACACACAGTTACATTGAGATCAACCCTTTCTGGAGCTGATCTCATCTTCAGAGGTTTCTGTGTGATTTAGTCCGATTTAAGATGATTCCTTGTGACCTAGCTGAAAGTCTGTAGAGACAATTCTAACTAACAAGAATTATGCTAACAAGCTCTTTTTAGTTTTTTTTAATTTAATAATCAAAAGGATTGAGTTTTGACTTTGATATTATCTGCTACAAATCTGAATGAATAGGCAGGGCAAGTACTATACTATGGTACACGCAAAAACTATTTAGCTATCTAAACAGTGACAGATCCTTTTAATTGATTTGTGCACCACATAATTAACATTCACCTTAGTCATTCTTTGACAGTTACGTCCACTTCACAGCACTTTTAAAATGACATTCATGCCAAAAGCAACTTCCTGCCCTTCAAAGTTAAACTCCCAGTTAATTAGCGTTAGGTTGTGATCCCAGGACATACTGTGGGAGAAGACTGAGTGAGAGCCCATGAGAGGATTCATTAAGACTAAGAATACATAATACATTCAAAATCCCCCCTTATCTTATTACAGAGACAGAAACGAGACATTGAGAACGAGTGTGAGAGAGGAAGAGAACATCTCATCTCCCCCCTAACAGCTGCATATACTCATACACCCACCCGCTTGGGTTGCCATGGCCACAGTGTGTGTATGTGTGTGTGTGTAGTGCTTAACCATGCCTCACAGGGTAAGAGACCCACTAACTCCTAAAAACACACTCCAGCTCCCCAATAATCTCTCCATTACAATTCACTCCCCAACAGCCTGGATTCAGTACTCAAACTGCTCTCTAGGGCTTAATGGCACACTACTGACTCTACGTCTAACCATTAAGTTAACATTTTGCTGGCGTTTATTTGGGTTATTTACTTAATCGGTAACAATCACTAGTTAACTGCTGTTAATTCTTGACAAAGTGTATGTTAATACAAATGTGCTAATTTTTGAGAATTACAAAACATCAGCAGGGTGGCAAATTAACACCCACCACTAGCCAAATAAAGATGTTTTTGCACAGTGGTGAGTCCTATCTACCAGACGCTGTGGTGTGGTGACCAGTTTTAAAACGGTCTGTGAATACAAAGAGAATTGTGGGATTGGACATGATCACTTCTGCTCAAACATCTTTTTAGCTTTATTATTAGGAGTAGCAATTTTAAATGTAAAAACTGAAAAGCATTATACAAATTTGAATAAAAACACATGACTGTTGTTAATTACACTTACACACAAATTTACATAAGTTGTAATTAGGGCTGTGCAATATGGATAAAAAACCATTACGATTTTTTTGATCAATTTTGCGATTTCGATTTTAATCACAATTTTCACACACACAGACATGCTTTACAGTCATAAATGCATTCAGTATATATTTGAAACATATTTCCAAAAGAAAACCAATGAGAGCTTTATCAAAAAGTTGTAACATGTCTCTAGAACAGACTTAAGTCAAAATAATCACTAAGTAAAGATGTCAAACAAAATCTAGACTTATGGCAAAATAAGCGAGAATCAGCTCGCTATTACTGTATGATCATGGATATCAAAGTGAACGCGTCTATATGAATAGAGAGAGTGGATTATTTACTATATGGCGCATTTGTGTTATTACCATCTGTATAACTGGCCATCAGCACAGCAGCACTTATTTGCATCATAATTCATTGTAAATGCTGCATTTCTAGCAATCTCAGGATTTTCTGTAATTGGCAAACAAAGTTAGATTTCTTTTATTTTTCTTATTATTCTTATTTTTCTTACTCAAATTATTCTTATCGTATTTTTCTAGTGCTCAAATAAATCACTTATATGATGTCTAAGTTTCTGTCTAGTGTTTTATAATTGAAAAACTATGCAGTAGGGCTATCAAAATTGCTCAAAAATGACGTTCGAATATTCCCTCTAAAAATACACTAATATTCAAACTATTCAAACATCTGGTTGCGCATGTTGTCAATGACGCGAATTACGTCAATAACAGGCCAAAATAATACAAAGAGACATAACTACTTGTATAGATAGTCTATTTAAGTTTAAACATATGTGAAAACGTATTACCTTCACAAAAACAAGGAAATCAACTAATGGCCAAGACTGCAGACCTCATGCTCTCTCACCCTCACGTTCTCTGCGCATAATGGTTTAAATGAACAAACTTATTTTTGTGCAAGCAATTTAAGGTCGCGACTGTTGTCCCAAATATAGCAGGCTTCATTCAGTGATTGAAACAAATATTATTAACATTAATTGAAGTTTTACAGCATATAGAACTGGCATTGAATGCTCCGAGCGAGCTGTGCTGTGGTAAACATGGAACTTTTCCTTGACATGAAACGATAAATAATCAAATCTCGGATCCATTACTTGACAGAACTCCCCGAAGCCTGCCCCATCCAAGATACTGATCGGTCTCATGTCCTTACAAAGGAACTAAATTATTTTATCCCTTATGGCCTCTTGTCGTGTTGCAGACAAAGAGCTTGCAGCGGGCGATGCAAAGTAACGTTAAGTGTCAAGACGTGACTGTTTAACTGGAGTTCCACACATTATGCGATGCTCATTTGGGTGCAAATTTTTGAGATGTGACCTCATGTTGCTAGTGGTCGAATGGTATGCTAACTGGATATTAAACAGCTTGCATACAACTTTATCTCGCGGGTCAACAATTTTACCTCATTTTCTCTGCTGCAGTCGAGTTGGGCTGTGCATTTGCTGGCGTCTTCCATGAAGACTCGTCAACTTTCAGCAGTGATGCTGTGCCAGACAGTGCAACTCCTGTGAGGCTGTGACCTGTCCCTGAACCCTCAGGCGTGCTAGCGCGCCCACTCACAAAGCAGACTACCACGCCTCTACTATCGCAGGCCTTTTTTTCCACATTTTTTTTTTAAATTTGAATATTAATTTTCACCTTTGAAATTAGTTTTTTAAAAACTATTCGAATACATATTCGAATTTAGAATATCCGTTGACAGCCCTACTATGCAGTGGTATGTTTACTGACTAAACAGTTTGTAGAAGCCTTCAATACAGTTGATAAATATTTTTTATATTTGGGCGGGGTGGGGGGTGTAGACAGTCTCATAAAAATATTTGCAGGAGTCTCATTTTTCATGATATCTTATTCAGATTTGAAATAAAAACTCATGAGACATGTGGCTTTTAACCCATTACTTTTCTAGATTGCTCCAGGACTGATTAAATGTATTTTTATATCAAACAAAAAAATATTTAAGTGTGGTAAAAAAAAAAAAAATTCAAGACACTTCAGTGTCTATAACTTGTAATATTTTTATGCATTATCAAATCTGGTCGATGTAAAGCCCAGATGGTCTTCTTTGCAAAGACATCAAAATTATGTTTGTAACACACTGAAGTAGGAAACTTTTACAATTTTAAGTTAGGTAAAGCACTTTGAGCTGTGAGTCCCAAAATTTTCTGTCCACAAAAACAGTGGAAATTATGCAAATGTCTAAGTAAGGTGAACCTAGTGCACAAACTGCAATACTAAATTATGTTAAACTCACAGTATGCAGAGATTTTCTGTATTTACCATAAACCGAGCTGCTGAAAACACAGGATCATGAGCTGCTCGTGTGTAAACAGTGCCGCCCTTCACTCTGAAACGGACAAAGCAGCCTAGTCAGGGAAGCTTGAGTATGTAGTCCATTTAACTTGTTAAAAGTTTACAGTGTAAATTTTTCTCAGATTAAAGTCCACCCAAACTGACAGTTTGATGGTGAAGCAGACAGCCAGACCTCCCTTCTCAGTGGTGTACTGGGGTTCAGTGAATTATGTGATGTTGACTGGACAGCTGGCATTATCAATTAACCTCACAGAAAGCTTTCCTACAACTGAACGCTGCAGACTTCTCGTCAGGCCGCTGTTGGAGGGAATCTCAATCAGCGGGAGGATGGGGCAGCAGGTTTGATGATCTCCAGTAACCTTCCAGCGGCTCCCTCAAGAGCGAAATATAAAAACACACTGCCAGGAATGTAATCAAATCAGGCAAAAACACTCGCCTGTTGTTCTGAGCTATTTCTGTCCTCTCTCCTTCTCACTCTCACTCATGAAAGAAAAAAAAACAAAAGACTCAATTACTAGCACTCAATCCCTCTCTTTCCCTCCCTTGCTCCTCTCCTATAGACCTATCCAGACAGATATAGTATCGCAAACGTAAATGTACCAGATAACCTAAAGTATTCATGAATGTCAATAGAAAGTGACAGTTATGAAGGGAAAGCTTGTTGATAGAGGCAGAAAACTAATTTGTCATATTGTATACAGTGATGGAGTGTGTAGAATGAACTATAGTCTCATGTAGCTGGACTTGTGACTATCAGCATAAGGTCTGGTCCACTTACTTAGCATCATTTACCCAATAACCTCCCCCTACATAGGACAGGTGTCTGACCACACTTAAATTTAAATTCAAGTCGTTTTCAGCTTTGGCCACATAATGAGTTGGAAGTTGGAAACTGTATGAATGATTGCTTGTTTGTGTGCTATACTTTGTACTACATGAGGTACACAGAAGCTGTTTGGAAATAATTTCATTAAGAAACACAATTAGAATAGAAATATGTGACCTGTCACGGAAACCAGTGACACAAGTCGGCAGCACAACTTTCGAGCAAAATGAGAAAGAAGCGTTTTTTTTTTTTTCAAAATTGGTGATTTTCGTTTTTTTTTTCAGAATCTGTTAGTTGAGATCACAAAGAAGCCTCTCCGTGTTTGAGATAGCAGTATTGGTATATTTAAAAGCGTACATTTTGAGGTTGAAATCAGCTTGTTTGTCGGAGATTCTAGCATGCAGTAGGGGCGTTTCATTGTCTGTCTGTATTTCCATACTGGATAAGCCGGCTTTTGTTTCTTTTGTTATTGTCCCCGCCCTCCGAGGGAAGCGTGGCTACTTAGTATGCAGCGCTCTGGCCGGCTCTAGCTAGATATCAAAATTCAATGAAGATGTACGCCGCAAAGATGATCGCAGACGAGCTGAACCGTGGCCGTTACACCGAAAATGTTTTGAAGTACTTCTTCGACAATCCGGATGCTTATGAACAAGTGCTCACTGATTCTGAAGACGATCTGAGCGACGATGAAAGCGGCATAATAAGACTGTATAATATCCCTAATCTACAACTGAGCGAAGATGACGATGAGGAAGAATGTATTGGACTGGCGTCAGACGAGTTGGACCGTAAGATATCAGAGGCTATATCGATAGTAACATTTGATGGGGATAAAGACAGAGAAATGGGGAAAATCCGTAACATTAAGAGGCAAACAGACGGACAGTGCAAACTTCGGAGATGGTAACATCCACAAAGAAGACCCCGGGGTGAGTTTCCATAAACATCAAAGTTTGTCGTTTTGTGTTCATTCTAAGAACACGTACACGTTATCTCATGTTTAGTCCATGTTTAGACCTTCCCATATCTACCTATTGTTATTAGCTAGCTCATGGTTATCACAGAATCCTGTTAAAAAAGTCCTAATGCTACACAATGAAATCAATTCACCAAGTTTTATGTAGAAAACCAGCAAATAACAAATAAAATTAGCATCAATGTGTACTTTTTGTTTACATAAACATTAAAATAATAACATTAAAAATGATGGCCACATTTTAAAGATTTTTTTTTTTAAAAAAGATAAAACTCACATATTTCAGCCTCTAAATCATTTTTATAAAAGTCAAAAAAGATAAATTACTGACATTTACGATGCACATTCTCTTTTATTATTAATAGTATGCGGTCCGATTTTTCCCGTTGTGTCTGTCGTTGCTATGCAACCAAGCAGCTTTACAGGGGGCGCTTTAAAGGGGGTATGGCTTATTTAAATGAGATGTAAATGAGCCCCACTGTCACTCGCAGCAGTGAGAACTGCAAAATCTTTAGAGGCTATTTTCAGCTTTTTGAGCTTTTTTGAGTGCCTACCTTCAAATGGCCACAACTTCTCCAAATATTATCAGATTTCCATGTGTTACACATCGTTGGAAAGCTTGGAGACTACACTTTCAGAATCTGTTAATAACTCAAAAGGCCCCAGAACCGACTTGTGTCCCTACTTTCCGTGATTGGTCACATATTCTGAAGGGTTAAAAAAGAGGGGGAAAAAATGTTGTTACTTCATTTGCTCAACGTTGCTAAATTTTAGCCATCACATACAATACCAAATTTATTGCCATAAAAATCTAATAGGCCTACCTTAAGAACCTCAAACACCTCAGAAAACAAAACTAGTATATCAAATATCCCAGAATACAAAACTAGCGCAGCCAAAAAGACCCCAGAAAACAAAACTTAAGTATCTCAAAGCCTCAAATCTCAAAAACCTCAAATACCTAAAAAAAAGAAATCCCAAATAACTATACAAGTACCCCAGAAACCTCAGAAAACAAAACCTTATAAACCTTATAGACTGCAAGCAAAATAAGTAGGTCTACTTTAAAAACATCAAGGAACACAACTCAAGTACCTCAAAAACCTCATTTAAAAAGATCAACTCAAGTACCTACAAAAAAAAAAAAAAAAAAAAAAAATTTGCAAGTACCTAAAAACCCTCAGAAAACAAAACTAAACTTCAACGAAAACCTCAGAAAATAAAGTTGAAATATCTCCGAAGCCTCAGCAAATGTGCATAGACATTTTAACCATTCAAAATGAATAATTTCATACTATTTCAATATTATAAAAAAATACACATATATCTAGTTTAAATGTCCCTATGTCCTTCAAATGAAATTCAAAGATTTTATGCCAAATATGTGGCAAACGGGCAAATCGACTGATTATTCAGGCTCGGAAGTGCTCATCTCTCAACCTGGTCAACACAACAAGAGTTGTACGGGTCAAATGACCCACTAGAATATACCTTTCAAAACAATTCTGTGATTTATGAGCTATGCAAATGGGGATTTTCACACATAAAATGTAAAAGGTTTTATTTTATATTAGGGCAAAACACTGTTTTGAATGACCACAGGTGGAGGTTTAGAGTTTCAGCAGAACTAAACGTTTCAACTGTTCGGGTAAGAAATCATGACGATTTGTCTGAAAAAGACAAGAGAATGTTACCTCTTCACGTTTCACTGTAACAGCTTCCAGACGAACCTAAAACAGGTTCACTTGCTGGCTCGCAACATTCTGCCACCTTCAAAGGAAATGACAAAAAAAAAATCTTGTTGCCAAAAAGTGTGTTTTGACAGAGTAACACACATAACACAAGTCTCAAGTCAGCTGAAATCACAGTAATAAAACATATAAAATAAAAAAAACACCACGGGGCGAAAGGATATTACAAGTTTATCACATTCCTCTGATGAGTTTAGAAAGAAATGGCCAATTAAGCGACATCAGAACATGATCTGGCAGAATCGAATCAGCTAGCCTAGCCTCTAACCCATTAGCAGTGAGCCACACGTGAAACGACCTTGTGCAACATAAATCCCACGCTGTCTGCCAAGGACAGTAAATCACAACTCTGCAATCTTCCAATCAGTGAACCAGGGTCAGTGACAAATGACAGAGTCCATGATAAAGAAAACCAGAAAGCTTTTAAAAATCTAGGTTTAAAACCAAAGTTTTCAGAAAAGTATTCGCTGTATCCATGTTGGTTTCAAATGGTTTTGGGAAACCTTTTTTTTTTTTTTTAAGTCTTAATGTCATGAAATGATTATTATATTTGTTCAAATGTATTTTAAAAAATAGGTTATCATAAATAATTAATTCACAAATAATTATGTTTTTTTTTGGTAAGTCACACAACATGACATTTCACAACCTAAATTAACCTATAATATAATATACAATAAAATAAGTCTTATTTCCTAACACAGTAAAATATGTCTATCGATAATCTGTCTGTCTGGATGGAAAGAGGGATAGATGGATATAAATGAGCTCCAAATCTCTCATTCTCCAAATCTCATTGACTCTCCATCTAAACAGGAGAAAGCTAGAACTGGGTTAAAATCCCTGCTGGCTGTAATGTCAAGAACAGCGAGCGAGACCTTGACAGTGACTGTGACGTAATGGAGTAGGTCTTGAAACCAAAGAACAAGAGATGTTTGGAAACATGATCTCAGTTAAACAGGAGGAACAGCGAGAGGGACGCTTGGAGATTGAGTCAGGAGTCAGGACGGCTGACAAAGAGGCTGAAGCCGCTCAAGCGAGGAGTTTATGCGAGTTAGAGTAAAAAATGGTGCGGCTCAATGGGTCTGACAGGTTTAGATAAACTAGATGGTGTGTATTACGGTTTTCAATCGTATAAGTCCAGCTGAGAGGAGAGAAAAAGCTTGTGGTAGCCAAAGACTGAGTGTATTGTCTACACCGTGACTTTGTGTATTTCACGGCTCCAGGAATGAAAAATACAGTGAGTGCTGCTGATCAAAGCCAGTAGAGTGAGAAGTGACTGGGGTTACATGCTGCTGGATGTACATTTGCACTGGATGGCCACTGTTGCCATGACAGCACCCCTACCTGTCCATATACATGCTGCATATAGAGCACAGATGTGTCATCTTTATCTGAAGAGGACATCTCCACTCATTTAACCGATGTCACAACATATACGCACTCGCAAACTCAGGTTTCGAACCATTTTTCACACTTTAATTCTGTGACAAAAACCCTAGATCATAGGATGTTTCTATTTGTTGGGCCCAATGAAAAACTTAATATTTCATTATATTTTTCCAATTGAAGTTTTACTTTTTTTTTTTTTTTCTGGATCACCCCCCAACAATTTATTAAACATTTTAAAAATAAGTGTAATTTTTAGGTTAATTTTTTAAAATTCAATCTTTAAATATATATTTTTCTTAAATTAATCCTAAAAAGCTAAAAAAATAAATAAAAAAAACATTAAAATGAATAAAATAATAATATTTATTATATGTGTGTGTGTGTGTGTGTGTGTGTGTGTGTGTGTGTAAGAATTTCTCTCAAATTTGTATTTTTCCATTTATTTATTTTTTTTGTGTGTTTTGCCATTTATTTATTTGGGTTTAACTTTTCTTAATTACATTTGAATGGTTTAATTAAATTTAAAAAAAGATGTCTAATCTTGCTTAAAGGAAGTTTAATGCAATAATAAGGCCCTCTGAAAATGCTGTAAATCAAATAAAAATAAAACAATTCCTTTTATTTTCTTAGCAAAACAAAAGCCCTGCACTACAGTCTCGACTGATGCAGTTAAACATGCAAGCAAGTATTTAACAACATTTGATGATTATTATTACTATATCATTGTTATTACTTTGAGAAGCGCTTTCTACTGTACAACAATAATATATTTATGCCATTCATTAATTTAGATTGCAGAAAATGCAGACTTCATATCTAAAAGATTTTGGACTACAGTCTCTTTCGTGGTTACATGTTCACAAAACGTTGCTGTGCTAAGAGGTCACGAAAACACATTGCTTGCATGCATTTTTAAGCACTGTGGTTTAAAAACAAGTAATTTCATGCTATTGAAATGCTATCAATAGCGAAAGATAACTTTTTTATCTTAAGACCGTAAAAAATACACATGTATGTCTCAAAATGCCCATTTTTGCAAGTATCCTCATAAACGCAGTAATTTGGGTCATAAGTGAAAGAAAACAGCTGAGAAAGTAAACACCTTTGTAACAGAGTATATTGGATTTGAGCAGCTCTTAAAGTGACAGCAGTCTAATATTCCTACTGTCTGTCATTCGGGTTAATCAAATAAAAAAAGAAAAAAAAGAAAATCTCTCACTGCTCTTGACAATCACTTTTTTTTACTTTAATAAGAAGCAATACATAATTTTCACAGGGAAGAATATGCTGCGTTATATACAGCTAATTTATTATTTCATTTTTTTTTATTTAGGCTAGTATTATTTTTTGGTGATACTGACACTGGTGACAAGAGTTATGAAATTTCTATTAGGGCTGCACGATGTCGTTTAAGCATCGATATCGCAATGTACGAATCCACGATAGTCACATCGCAGGATGTACGATGTAAGCTGTCATAGTTGATCCGTTATTCATTAACTGTATGGGCCAGAGAGCGCTCGCGCGAGAGAAAGAGAGCGCGGGCGCGCGGCCGGCGCCACACTAGATGCGGCTCCCATGTTAACAGGTTAGAGCTTGAAAATGAGAATGTAAAATGAATGAATCTTAAAATGAGAATGTAAGTGTGCTCACCCTGTTTTTGTTTGTAAGAAAAAAATTAGTTTTCATATCGCAATATATATCGCAGAAAAATTAAATATCGCAATGTAATTTTTTCCCAATATCGTGCAAACCTAATTTCTATGGTATCAAAAATTTGTATTTCACAAAGACCTTATTTAGAGCAAAACAGATTACTTGGATAAAATGCATATTTATATCAGTTGTCACTCAATATCTCGAGGTATGCAAATTGACATCAAGCCTTCACTAAAACGTGCCATTTCCAGCAAATTCAAGCTAAAAGGTCGTTTTTATCCGTTTACCTGTTCACTACACCTGTAAACAAGTTGAAACTACCCTCTCCATGTTGCCAGGGCCTGAAGAAGAGAAAAACAGAGCAAGCCTCTCAGTGAGCTGTTAGATAAAGCACCCAAGCAAGGCTGGCTTTCCCTCCACTCTCAATTAGCCTGGCAGTGTCTGACTGTATGGGCACCGCCGTGATTAATGATTGGTCAACAACCAGAGTCAGCGCTACAGATGAAAAGCAAAGCTGGGAGTCCAAAGCAAACCAGAACCAACCATTATTTTCTGAAGGCAGAATAAAGGAGTCAAAGCTTACACGTTTCCTTTCACAGCTCAGACTAAAAGCTTTGGAACGAGAATGAAAAATTTAAGTTTAAATTGACTTCAAGTAGCAAACAACGTCGGCTTATCCTCCAAAACATTATTCACTTCACAGTGCTCAAAGGGAGTGCAGTGATGCTGGATGGCTGGCAAATAAGGGCGTTTCTGGAGAACGGAGCGAATGCCAGGCTGATTTATACTGAATAACCGGAACAGTGTTACTGCAAAGCCAAACTGCCATACATACAGTACACATACAGCTAAACTTAACTGGTGACGCTAGATGACTAGCATGGTCTTTCTAGTGGAGCTGGTTAACAATAGCGGTCTTGCTAGTGAAGTCAGGTGAGAAGTAGAACTACATGATCTGGATGACAAACACAATGCACACATTTTTTTTCCCCCATAAAATATAACTGCCAAAAAAAAAAAATAATTATTACTACTGCTTGGATATTCCAGGCAAAAAGAACAAAAAACATGAAATCCCAGTGAAACAGCATTTTGCATGTTATTGTTGTTATTATCACTTTATAAATGTAATTACTAATAATTTATTATATTCATCTGTTATTTACTTATTAATGTACAACTACTATTATTAATGACAATGCAAATATTGTTACCTGAATAATAATAAAGTATCATCAAATTAATACATTGTTAATATTAGATTTCTGATTCATTTATTATAGAACTTAATAAATTAAGGACATTATTATTAATTATTTTTTAAAACAGCATGGTTATAAATGACTATTATTGTCACAATTTTAAGTTCCTTTTAATTAAAAAACATATCTATCATGGAAATTATTATTGTAATTAGTTTACATAATAATAATAACAATAAATTTGAATATAATACAATATTTAAAAGGTGACAAATAGACAAATATAATAAATAGATAATATTAAATAAGAAATATATTAATTTTAAATAGCGGTATGGACTAATGTATTGTTATAAATTACTATTATAATCATCATATGAAGTAACATTGTTAAATCATTAATATTAATTATTTCAATAATAATTTAAGAATACATTTCAAAATATTATTATGCAAATTGTTATTGCTTTTAATAATAACAATATGCTTTTAATAATAACAATACTATTAATAATATTTTAGAACACATTACATAATATTTATGTAATGTGTACATAATATAGTACATTATTGAAAGTCAATAAACAAAATAACTACAAAAATAAATGTATCACAAATTACTTAAGTATTATATTATTATCTATTATATATAGTTATCTATTATGCAAATTGTTGTTGTTTGTTAGTTTGCATAATAATAATAATGCTATTTGGGATAACTGATGTGCCTCTGAAACTAAACCAGATCACGAGACTAATAGTATGACTCAATAATTACAGTAGAGCAAGAGCACACCAGTCACATTACAGAACAGTCTGACCAGCCTTGAAGTCCTGGTGAAGCAAGATTAAACACAAAGGTGTTCTCGCAGTCATGCGTTCCCTGTTCCCTGAAACTAATAGCTCGGGTTCAGCGGGTCACAGTGTATGTATTCTGAACACACTCCTGCTCTCGCGCTCAAACGCCCATCTCTGCTCTGAAACAAAGTCATGTCTGGAAGGACGTCAGGATATGATGCCAAAACTGTGACTGAAATGCCCACAACACCCAAGAGCTTTCCACGGCGGTTAAAGCGCAAGATGGACAGGAGGAGGCTGGGAGCAGCTAAAGGATTAGCGCTTTAACACATGAAGAGGGATGCCACGCTACGGATTTTTTTTAATGCTTCACATCCGCGGGTTTCCATGGCAACCTGAGTTTGGGCCATTCCCGAGGCCGGTGGCTGTTGTTGAGCCCCAGTCACGGTGCACCAGGCCTCTTTCCCAGCTGCGGGCCTCCACAGGAGCAACAAAAGATCACCGCGTATCATTAGGGACCTTTGGAAGGAGTCCGAGCGACTGACTGTGACAGTCAATGCTAATCCTCACTGAAGCAGTGCTCGAGTCTGAACACCTGCACCTGGAGATTAAAGTCTCACTGCCTTTTTCCAGGTTATTCATATGGATAATGGAGAAGGGACAGGACATGATGGACAAAAACGAAAGGCAAAAGAGGTCAAAGGCTGGTCAGAGGTGAACTTTACCTCTTTATGGCTATGAAAAATGCACTGAATATTTGACTGAAATGCTAATTATTACTACCACATTGTCATTAACATTAAGCAATGAATGATAAGAATTATTATTATAAGAGTTATAATGTTGTTATTGATCATATATTTTGTATCACATAAATGTATTATTTTTTATTGTTATTACTGATTGTATTTTTGAACTAAATGGCACGATTCACGATTTTAAATCACAATTCTTTGTTACGTAGTTTTTACTATTTTGCAAGTTGTCTGAGCATTACAGCCAAACTAATTTCCCTTTAATAAAGACAAAGCCTTTCGAGGAAACAAAAAAATTAATGGCAGATATTAATAGGGCTGTGTACTGATTCAGATAAGCTAAAAATATCGCGAACATCTTCTGCGCTTTAGTATGTGAGCACGTTTGAAAAAAACAACACACCATTAATTCATTGATTGCGGAAATCATGGTGCCTTATGCGTGATCTCAAATGCTTTCCTCAGATTTATAGTGTTCCTATAGCATTGTTGCAAATCACGCGGATGGCTTTGTTCTTGGTTATCATCAACAGTATCTCCGAAATGAAAAGCATTGAATGAATGACAGGCTTTCCTTTGAAACATCACGCAAGGTAAATAAGAGGGTGATATCTAGTGGAAAAGAGCAATAATAAGATTCTCGTTAATCAGATCTCGTTTTAAATGTGTGCTGAAATAGTTACCGGAAAAGATCGATTCGCGGCTTTTGAGAATAAATATCGAATTGACGTCATTTAAAAAAACGATTAATCGGAAAACCTTTAGGGTGATCTATCCCTGTAATGACAGTAGGCTGCATGTTTAATAGGCCTACTGTCCTTTTAAGGCCTGCATGCATCTAAAATACAGGCACGTAAACGTTTTCTTTCTCAACTGTTTACTTTCATTTTAGACACAACCAGTCTACGGCTGCATCCGAAAACTTAAAAATGCTGCCTTCGGACGACGCATTCAAAGTTTGGAAGGCATCAAGGTACGTCTGCATTCAACGTTAGCTTCAGTTCCTGTCTCCTGAGATGCCTTCATTTGGCCGATTTTTGAAGGCAGCATAGATGTATCCTTCGCTGCCTTTGATATACCACAATCCTGTGCATTCCATTCTGTGACAGTTAAGCCAAAAAATAAAGATGGCGCATGAAAGTTGCAGCCAGGGGTAAGTGTGTGTACATGTATGTTTTTGATAAACTTTTTCCACTTTTTATATAATTTCTACCGAGAAATTAACATTGCAGTAATGGAATATCACCAAAGCTCTCGTTATAACGACTTAATTTTCTCGTTATCTCGACATAACGAAAGTCATTTTCTCGTTATAACAACTTAATTTTCTCGGTATCTCGACATAACCAAAGTCGTTTTCTCGTTATAACGACTTAATTTTCTCAAAGAAGTTACAAAACTGCGCCAGCAGGTGGCACTATAGACCTGAATATAACTGATGGGGTGTTGTACACTATCCACTTAACTGTACGAGGACCTTCCTCGTGATCGATATAATTTGTGCAGTCTTGTTCATTACTGACATTTAATTAATTCAGAAATGTTAAATGCTTGAATCAATATGATTATTTTGTGTATTAACTTCTTGCTAGATGCATGAGTTTCACCAACGCGCTATGTGTCATAAAATTGTGATTAAATTAGAAATAGCAAAATTGATCAAAGTCTTTTGTCCATATCGCACAGCCCTAGTTCATTCAATAAATACAGTTAACGATCTAGCTTCTGAGTACTAAGTTATTAACCGAACAACAATAGCAGGGTCAGTTCATTTTTTTTTTTTTTGCAGTGGGCCGAACAAACATATATGTTTGGTTGTGTGGGCCGCGAGTTGAAAAAGGTTGGGAACTACTGATTTAGATCAATACATTATTATATTATATGGATGATAATAATAATAGCAACCATATACAATTTTATTACTACTACTACTAATAATGATAACAACAATATTAATACATTGTAACACAACAGATTTTTATAATGCAATGTTTTTATGTGTCGACGCAAGTGCACAAGCTGCTAGGCCAGAGCTCGACACATCATAGCCAAAATCCTCTCAAAAAAATGCATTTCTTTGTGTCTACAGTATATATAATCCACAAATGAATAAATAAAATGTCAGAACAGAACAATGATTAAATTCCTGCCTTCTTGGCCACAGAAATCAAATCACCACGACTGAAAAGGGAGCAAACACACCATTAGAAACAGGAAGTCGACTGACAATATGATCTTGCTGAATCACTGCCACTGATCTAAGCACTTCTTGCTGGGAGCTCTTGACAGCCTGCATGTTAAATAGTTATTCCATAACTATAAAACCTCCAAATGCTGCTAATGGCAATTATTCCATAACTATAAAACCTCCAAATGCTGCTAATGGCAATGGGATAATGACCAAAGAGAAGAATTCAGCTCAGTTTTTATATCTATTATGCAATGTACTTTTATAAAGGGCAAATTCACTCAGCATCTAAATGCAGACTGGCTTTTCACGATAGACGAACCAAGCTTGGTGTGACTTTGAGTACATTAAGATCTAATCACAGTAGGGTTGTACCAATAGACGATAGTATCGTGTATCGACGATAGGCAGAGATATCGACATAAGCAGATTTAGCTGCCGATAATCAAGACGATATTAGGCCCATTTTTCTATTAATGTATTAGATTATAACAATAATAACAATTATTTTTATTAGACTGCTTATTATAATTCGGCTATCAAATTGCCCAGCTATTTCACTTCATCACCGCATTTCACACACACACACACACACACACACACATACACACACACACACACACACACACACACACTTACTCCAAATATATCAACTTACCTGTTTTCAATAATTTATATTTAACGTGTTTGTTTATGCCCAATATTAGTGTTAAACTGCTGGACTTAAAGTCTACTATTGATTTTCACTGTTTACTGACTTTACAGAACATTTAGACTGATAACTTCTGTGTGCAGATGCGGTGTTACAGGACGTGCAGCATTACAGTTGCATCCGACTATATATGAACTAGCGGTTTTAAATACATTATTTTTATATTTAACATTAGTTTATTAGTATGTTTGAAAGTATATTTGTTTGATTATTGGTGATTCCATAGGCTCTCTCTCGGGCACCTGCGCGGTTTAAAACACCAAATAGTTATGCTATGACAAGAACAAAGAGTCTCTCTCTTGCTCCACACATGCATGATAATATCATGTATCGTCGATCTCTCTGGCTGACGATATGACGATTTGAAAAATTACCATATCACCCAACACTAAATCACAGGCCATGCTGGTTGTCTTCTTCCACGTGTCACTCGTTTAAATGGGGACTGTTAACAGAACAAAGGATCACTTGTGGTGGGGTATGTGATTCCGGCGGGCCCTGACATTAGGGGCTGGTCATTGTAGCAGCATGCATACGGGCGAATGGGTGATGTGGAGGTCATTGAAACCAGTCATTAGCGGGTTATGAGTCTGGTGAAGGGGGTTACAGCCTGAGGCCTGGTCAAGCCCTAGCATTTCTCTTTAACTTGATTCCCGTAATGAGCGCAAAGGCCTTTCTAATTTTCAGCATGATACATGGACACAGAGGCCTCCCTTGGAGATAATCTGGCCATTTCAACAAGTCTGAAACCAGCCTTCCCTACAATGAATCTTAAAGGGGCCATGTTCTACATATTTATGACACATTTTTACCCTTAAGTCAAATTATCTCGCACCAAAGGGGTTAATTTAAATTAGGGGTGCTCCGATCCTGATCGGCCGATCGTTAATGCGCATCTCGTCAGTAAAGCCGGTTCTCTAATTAGCGGTTAATTCCATCAGGTGCGTGATTTCACATAGAGCAGCTGTTACTATACAGAGCCGTTGTTAATAGAGAAGATGCGCAAATCCACTTCATTTTCAGCGTTTTTTGGTGCATCTTCTCAGTTAACAACGGCTCTGTGTAGTAACAGCTGCTCTATGTGAAATCACGCACCTGATGGAATTATCCGCTGATTAGAGAACCGGTTTTACTGACGAGATGCGCATTAACGATCGGCCGATCGTGATCGGAGCACCCCTAATTTAAATTGGAGTGAGCAGGGGAAAAAATAAAATTAACTTTGATAGCAAGAAACAAAAATGGCTTAAAATATTAAACTAAAATAAAATAAAAATATTGTTCCAAAGCATCTTTAAATTTTTACATACATATACAAAAGAAAAAACTTTTTTTTTTCAAAAGCAGTTTTGCTACATTTTAAATGAATGAATGAACGAACAAAATAACAAATTCTAAAGCAGCTTTAGAACATTTAAATATATAAAAAAAAAATTTTGCCAAAGCATTATATCCAAAGAATCTTTACATTTTAAACAAAACAAACACAATTAACAAAACAATCATCTTTAGAACATAAAATAAATATTTTACCCAAAGTTTAACAACATTTGACATAAATAAATACATGAATATAAATAAATAAATGAATCAGTGCAGTCAAACGATTAAATCGCATCCAAAATAAAAGTTTGTTCACAAAATGTCCGTGTATATTGTTTATATAAATTTATTATGTTTATTTAAATACAAAAACAAGCATGTATATTTAAAAAATATATTAGGCTTATATTATATATATTGAATACAACAAAATAAAAAATATGCGCCTATATATTTAAATAAAGCCACTTTAGAACACTAATAAAATAAAAAAGGTCGATTTTAAATATCGTTCTGAAGCATGTTTACAGTTTATGTGCTTAATAAAATAAATACATAAAAATTAGCTTCTGAATATATTTGAAGAAATAAAAAAAAATATTCCAAAGCATCTTTACAATTTAAATAAATAGATCTAGATGTTTATTATTATTAGTATTATTATTATTATTATTATTTTTTTAAATGGAACCACCTATTATGAATCAGTTCATATAGTATTTTATTTTTATATTTGGTCATTCAATTTCTTGAATGCTCCTGCTAAATACACCTATTGTACCTTAAAATAAAGCACTTTTATTTGTATGTGTTATTGTAATGTGTATCTTTGTCATTCTTTTATCTTTGTTATTAAAAAACCCTCTTTGGCCTAAACATCTACAATTCTTTTTTTGTTACCTTGAAAGGCGTTGTCTTTATAATAGGGAAATTAGTTTGGCTGTAATGCTCAAACAACATGCAAAATAGTAAAACCAACATGACAAAGAATTGTGATATGAAATTTTTCCCATATTGCCCACCCCGAGAACCACCAGTATTGAAATGCTTTAAAAAAAAACAGAAGAGCAGAGACATGTGAAATCAGATGGTGGGAACTGTCTGGACCACATCAAGGGCTTGACAGACGTAACATTGAAAAGTCAATTACACAATTCAGGAAACCTCAAAGGACAAAAAAAAGGCTAAACATTTTGTCAGAAAAAGGGAAGTGGACATGCCGGAGAACTCAAAGCATTGTCCAAAAGTTGGGAAATAAGTATATGAAGTATATGCAAACTGAAAGAGCAGACAGTCTTTTCACACACAGCCTGGGAATATTTACATGTTGTTGTGACAGGATTGCGATGCTTAGTTTGAAAGAAACGGATACATGTCTAAAACAAACCCCGCCCACAAGCAAAGCATCAGAATGCCTTGAATAACAGCATGTCTTTCTGTGGAGGCTGGCAAACCCCAGAATTGATAATATACAAGAAGGACTCTCCTGAAGAAAAAAAAACCTCTCCGGGAAATATATTGAAACGAACCAGACTGCTGTTTCTCATTGAAAACATTTTCAAATATGTCACAACACTAAATATGCACATTATGCAATGTCAACGGTGAATTAGTATTTGTTAACCCTGTATATCCACTACATACCATGGAGGCTTAAAAAACAATAACGATGTAGACTAAATCAGTTTGGCATTTGTCCCTGACAACTGTTTCAAATGCCAAGCGTCCCACTCATTTCATTACAAGAGACCTTTACAAGCTCACACCCTAAAACACAACGTCAGTGTGCCTCCAAGAACATAAACAGCCTCCCTTCTGGATCTGATCTTATAAAACCATAGTTTTAAGCATTAAAAGTAAATGTACGTTTTTTTTTTTTACATGTACACTAGCTCAAAGTATACTAGGGTTATTTTTTAAGCATATGTTAGATTAAGTACACAGTCAAACACATTTTACTTGATATGATAGCGTCCACAAAGTATACTTCAAATATAGTATCTGTAAACATATGGTTTTGACACATGCAAAATATGTATCCTTGTCCAGTATCTGCACCTTTTCTCTTCACAAATTTAAAAAAATATCTTTGTACTCGTTTAAACTAGAGTATCTTTTAATGCCTTTTTGCTGTCTTTAGTAAACTTGTTGTTGATTTATTTCCGTCTCCTCAGGCCTTTTCCACATTAATAAGTTTACATTTGGCAAGGGTCTTTTTCCCTCCTTTTTGACCTTCTCTCCATGCTAAGACCGCTGCTGTTTTTTTTTTGTCAAGGAAAACAAACTTTTTGAAAGCCCTCCTCAAAGTGGTTACATATGAAAATAACACTTTTGTGTTGTAGTGTAGACTTTAAAAAGTAGGTTTTTGAAAAACGATGATGCACGTTTAGTCATGTGACATATCGTACCAACATTTAACAAGTATAGTGCCTGTTATGTGCTGCTTTCACAATCTTGCCATAGATATGTTACTCCGTATACTCGTTATATTACAGTACTGTGAAGATGACAGAAAATTAACTCAAAATTGCTGCCCTGCGGCAAAAAATTAGTTATGTTATAGGTCAAACATATAATAATGAGTACGGCCTGTACACCAATGAATGGTGGGATATTTATTAATGTGCGCACCTGTACATTTACCCTAGCGTACACATAATAAATAAAGTATAATTTTGGCCTAAGCGAACATTGCATGAGACGTACATTTTATCATCAGCACAGTACATATTATTATCATCACTTTGTACAATCAGCTCATGTACCTGTAATCCTTGAATTTTTTTTTTTTTTTTTTTTTTTTTGCAAGAATTCAATGCAAAAATGTCAAATCATTAAATCATTATTTGAAACTACAAAACGAGACAACAACGGAGCAGGAGAAGATGGTACTCTTTCCATCTCCACAAGGACTTGCACCACGCCAGATCAACATTGTTTGTCGCTGACAACTACTGATGTATAATGCCATGTAGCATTGTTTTATTTGATAAAATAAGTTGCAACATGAAATATATTCAAGTGCACATAAAAACTCAAGTACGTACGGAGGGAGGAATTCTAGCAGACCAGTCACAGCACTTGCGGTCCACGTCAACGTCAGGCTACGACGTAAGGGAATGCGTTTATGCGTCAGCTAGGGCACAGGTCCGACACAGAAGTATAAATCAGCCTTAAGTTTCAAGTTGTTTCAGCAGATTATTTAGTATCGGGACTCTAATTGGTTGAAAAATGTCACACAAGCCAATCAGAACTCTAACATGGCAATAGGCCAAAGTGGTTTTCCTGTGCAATATGTAAATTAGGAATCAGCACCTCAGCTGTCGGCTACAGTGAATGGGAAGTGATGAAATGACACACTTATGTTCCTGCACTCTTTAAAAACAGCAGGAGGGGAAACGTCAGTGCTGACAGAGCCATTAAACGCTGGAAGACTGAGCTCTTTTGAACCCTTTACCTGCATATTGCAACTCCTCTACCTCCTGAATTGCCTTCACTATCCGGAGGACAAATCCATAACATTGCATAATAATGATTTATAAATCTCACTTGGTAGACATTCCCAATACAACTCCCTTCCTGAGTGGAGCGGCATACAGATGTTGCGGGAAGCATTGGAAAGAGCCTAAGGAGAAATGTAGAGCACTTCCTATTATGGCTCTCAACGGCGATCACTGGAGCTCTGTCAAGGGCAGATCAGGATGAAAACACTGCTCATGGCCAGATGACATCCATTTGGCAGGAAAACTCAAATCCCAAGATGCATGTTCAACAAATTTAGGTATCCATATTTCATAAATGGAGAAAAACACTTTCCCTAAAGTGCAAACTGTAAAGAACTGACTAGCTGCCCAAAAAACCAACTATCCAATGACACAAGTTGTTAGTTAAAGGGATAGTTCACCCAAAAAATGAAAATTATGTCATTAATAACTCGCCCTCATGTCGTTCCAAACCAGTAAGACCTCCATTTATCTTCTGAACACAGTTTAAGATATTTTAGATTTAGTCCGAGAGCTCTCAGTCCCTCCATTGAAGCTGTGTGTACGGTATACTGTCCATGTCCAGAAAGGTAAGAAAAACATCATCAAAGTAGTCCATGTGACATCAGAGGGTCAGTTAGAATTTTTTGAAGCATTGAAAATACATTTTGGTCCAAAAATAGCAAAAACGATGACGTTATTCTGCATTGTCTTCTCTTCCATGTCTGTTGTGAGAGAGAGCTCAAATCAAAACAGTCTGGATATCCGGTTCGCGAACGAATCATTCAGTTCACCAAATCGAACTGAATTGTTTTAAACGGTTCGCGTCTCCAATACGCATTAATCCACAAATGACTTAAGCTGTTAACTTTTTTTAATGTGTCTGACACTTCCTCTGAGTTCAAACAAACCAATATCCCGGAGTTCATGTACTCAAACATTACACTGACTGAACTGCTGTGAAGAGAGACCTGAAGATGAACTTGATTTTAATTGGCACAACTCAGAAGTTGTGGTTATCTAGTTTTTTTTCAAAGTGTGTGACATACTCAATGTCAGCTTACACAACCATAAAACATTTACGATAATAACGTAGACAAAAATATTGCACGCTCCTAGTTTTGAACCAATGTTGTCTGTTTTAGACACGGTTGACTTACAGTATGTGGACGCAAACAGTTGTCAACATTCTTCAAAATAGCTTCATTTGTATTCCAAAGAAGAAAGTAAGTCACAGTTTTGGAACAACATGAGGGTGAGAAATTATCAATCGATTTTCATTCTTTTAGATTGATGACTTTATTTGTATTTGTTCATGACGGCGAACTTTGCACATCACTATTGGCTATTTTTTTGGTGTATGTCCATACAACAAGCAAACAGCAAAACATCATAAAACTATTCTGTGAGAGACTGCAGTCAATGAACAGTGCCCATCTGTATGTAGATGGCATGTGGTGAACAGACGTCTCCCATGAAGCAGAAGATAGAGAAGACATGTAACAAAAACCATTTGAAGACCGGAAACACAGGAGCTACAGAACACCAAGAACCAGTTCACATCTTCCAAGAATTCAGAAGAATAAAAGAGACACTGTGCTGGGGTCACTGCTCTTCGGTGACGTCACATCCAGTTGGTAGTGCAAGAATCTCTTGCTAGCGTGGAAGAAGCCCCTTGTTTGGAAAGAGCATGATACTGTGTTTCAGCCCCTGAGGATTCGCTATTCAGGGACATGATGGATGTCTGGAGTAAGCCGATTCACTGAGAACAGACAGAAAGGCATATCTGGACAGGGGATTGTGGGTAACAGAGCACTCTGATCCAAACTGGGCCAAGTTTCTGTCACAATCCTACAATCACAATGACAAAAATCCCAAATTGTTCAAGGAATAATTCAATATGTCCGCTTTATGCGTCCATTAAAAACTTTTGATTGCGAGTGGAAAAAATAGATTATTTCCTTTTTGATGAAGGTGAATTAATCAGCAAATCAACAATCTGCTAAACAGATTTGTTTCTGTTTAAAGTCTGTGTTAAGCAGACAGGGACAACATGTGTGTATGATGGCTTACATTAATTAGCATTAATTTAGAATCCACAGCTGAGTATTTAGAACATCACATGCACTGAATTTAGAAGCATGCTGTGTAGCCTATTACACAGGGGTCCTGAAGTCTGAGACCACCAGCAAACATGCTGCTATTTTGCATTTGTCTATATTCCAATTCATTTATTTTCTATACGAATTATAAGCGCAGCCATTTTAGTGTTCGATTTTTTAGGGCTGCACCTAACAATTATTTTGCAGAGTTGTTATTGTTAACTAAAAGTAAAATATATTTTAAAAAGCATTTCAGTTAATTGAATAAAATATGAATATTAGGTGAAACATTTAAACTATAACCAATTAGAAAGCTTGTCTTATGAAATAACAGAAATCATTTTAAGTACTAAAAATAAAAAAAATAAAAGGCTAAAAATAGATCTTTCAAAATAATGAAAAGCACACAAAATTACTAAACCTTAAACTAAAATAAAATTTAAGGCAATATTAAGGAAAATAAAGGCAAATATTAATAAATACTATAATACTATATAAATATTACTAAAATAATACTTGTATAATGTAATACTTGCCCATTAATCTGTCGATTAAAATGCATCATTTTATTACTGTACTTATTATATATTATATAATTATGATTACAAAGTGGTAAATGTCCGCAAACTTTCAAAAATTCCTTGAAGATTCCAAAAAATCCTGGAAAGTTAAAAACATTTCAGGAATGTTTCCTACAATAATATTACATAAATACTTTTTAAAATAGAAATTATTTGATTACTGAAAAAATTTGTATTTAAAATAGGGGTGCACCATATATATCGGCCGATGATATATGCATCTCATCAGTAAAGCCGATTATCTAATCAGCGGTAAATTCCATGAGGTGCGTGATTTCACATAGAGCAGCTGTTATTAAATGGAGCGTTGTTAACTGAAAAGTTGTGCAAATCCAAGCTGATAGTGAACATGGATTTACGCAGCTAGTCAGTTAACAACGGCTCGGTATAGTAACAGCTGCTCTATGTGAAATCACGCAACTGATGGTATTTACCGCTGATTAAAGAACCATCTTTACTGACGAGATGTGCATTAATCATCGCCCAATATATATCGTGCACCCCTAATTTAAAACAAATATAAATCTATACCGAAAAAATGTTAGGTACAATACATACATAAAACTATATTTAAAGAATACACAATTTAACAAATTTGACATCTGACCACAAATAACCAAATAAACATTTTATTCAAATAGTTGCCTAGTTTTACACAATATAATGCATACAGTAACATCTCTACTGTACTAAATTACAGTCACAAGTACACAAAATTTCATCCAATTAGAATCCAGAATCAAGTGTTAAGACTTGCGAGGCCAGCTCCTGCCAACCCTAGCAGATCTCGAACCCTAAAATCACCGTATCCTGCTGGTTCTCCTCATTACAACGCCACAATTAAGCTGCTACTATGAAAAACCTCTGAAAGTCTCTGTTCGGCTCTAATTAACATGGACGCTAAAAGCAATGGGCATTCTTGGCTCGACAACGTTTTATAGACATTTTAAAGGCAGCCTCCATGGCTACATAGATGCAAACCGACAATGTGGAAAAACTCCTGAAATGCTTCAGGAAAACTTAATGAACCCTATCTGACAGGGAAGTTAAATCATTATAAGTAGTCGCTTTTAACTTTGCAGGCTCATTAAACGTCTCTGTCTCCTGGCAAAGGTAGTTTAATTGTCTAGTCATCTGTGTTCATTATATGACCTAATATGGATAAAGATTTCAGACGTTAAATGTAGCAGCACCACAAAAGATTGTGCAATCTTTATCTGAACAAAACATCTACAGCTAAATAAGTTTAAGAACATTTCGGTTTGTATAAACAAACCACTGATGCCACGTTCTTAAATGTAGAGAGTGTAATTAGCTAAATGGTCTTCAACAACTGCGGCCCATGAGCCCTGTCACCGTATTAAAGAGAGCTGAGGTCTTACTCTTATTACAGCAACTAAAATCAGTGTTTACACACACACGCTAAAACAATGCAAAAATGTTTTAACATTAAAAATGCAACTAATTCATGGAAAATCTGAAAGTTTAGGACAACTAAGACTTCCCAAAATCAATCGTTAAGAATTTTATAATATGATTAATACAATCGATACACGATTAATACAATCAGTTAAATGGTTTATGAAGTCATTTATTTTCTGTAATTTATCAAAATATTAAAATTTTGTTTTTTTAGAGAGAGAGAAAAAAAAACGTTGCATAGCATATTAATAAGTCGCATTTTATCATTTCATTTAGAAATAGGCCTAATGCAGACGCAAAATGTTTACAAAAATTATAATAAACACTATAAACATAGTTATGCTATTTTACTGTAGTTCCCCTCACTCCACAAAAAATCCTTTAAATTAACAGTAGCTTAATTAAAAAAGAACAAATAAAAAATAAATAAAAGATAGCCTATAAGAAGTGCTAGAAACATAAACAACAGGCCCAAACAAATTAATTTAACAAAACTGAAACCCAAAACAAACAAACAAACAAAAAATTACATTATGGTCGTTTCATGGAAAATCACGTCAATCTAAAAAACGAATTTAAAAACAGAGGAAACGGGCATAAACAATTAAATATCCAATATTGACTAACAATAATTAAAATAAAAAAAAATTATGATATTTGTTTTAAAATAAGAAACATTTAGAAACTATAGCTATGGGTTTAACTAAAGAAACTGTCACAGTTATAATCTATTCGTAAATCTATTCGTAACACAAACATGGGTAAAGCTTGTTCAGTGAAATCTAATACAAGTCAAAAATGCTTTCAAGCTTCTTGTACCACAAGGATATAATGAAAGGGCAAGCTATTTAAGCACGGCTTTATATGACAGTATCAGAAGAACTGCTTATACCACAGAAAGTCTCATGGCTATAGAGTTTGAACACTTATTCCCTCAAGGGGGCATAAAGACGAGGGTCACATTTCAGAACAAATGCCGTTGGATAAAGGATGGACAGGTGCTCCTGCTGAGGGGGTTTTATCTCATACCTACTCAAAAACATCCCACACGTTCAGTACACTGACTGTTTCCTGTTTGACAGGATGCCTTCAGCGAAATCTCATACCATTATCATACATTACAATGAATGAACAATACTTGGCACACCATGTGAGAGCTTAAATATAATTCCAGTTCAGAATAATTAAGCCTGAGTGCACAAAGTGCTCACACTCTCTCTCTTGTTTGTCATCGTTAACAGTTCTGTCTAATACGAATAGAAGTTGGTCTAATAATCAAGTCAATTCACATTCATTTATATAGCGCTTTAAACAAAATACATTGCGTCAATAATGCAAAATGACAGTTAAAGGCAGTTCATCATTGAATTCAGTGACGTCATCATCTCAGTTCAGTTTAAATAGTATCTGTGCATTCATTTGCAATCAAATTAACGATAATGGCTGTATATGAAGTGACCACAACTTAGCAAGCCAGAGGAGACAGCGGCAAGGAACCGAAACTCCATCGGTGACAGAATGGAGAAAAAAATCTTGGGAAAAACCAGGCTCAGTTTGGGGGGCCAGTTCTCCTCTGACCAGACGAAACCAGTAGTTCAATTCCAGGCTGCAGCGAAGTCAGATTGTGCAGAAGAATCATCTGTTTCCTGTGGTCTTGTCCTCGTGGTCCTCTGAGACAAGGTCTTTACAGGGGATCTGTATCTGGGGCTGTAACTCACCATCTGGTCTGGATTCGTACTGGATCCGGGTGACTGCAGTGACCCTCTGATCTGGAAATACAGACTGGATCTGGTGGCTACGGTGACCTCGAGATAATGATGTAGCAAGTACATCGGGTGTTATGGGAAGTGTTTGCGGTTTCGGTTTACCTAATTAATGCAGCCTAAAAATCCTTTAAAGGGTTTGGATATAAGTAGCGTATTAGTGTGTTATGTATATGTATACCTGTAAACCAGGTTAAAGAGATGGGCCTTTAATCTAGATTTAAACTGCAAGAGTATGTCTGCCTCCCGAACAATGTTAGGTCGGTTATTCCAGAGTTTAGGCGCCAAATAGGAAAAGGATCTGCCGCCCGCAGTTGATTTTGATATTCTAGGTATTATCAAATTGCCTGAGTTTTGAGAACGTAGCGGACGTAGAGGAGTATAATGTAAAAGGAGCTCATTCAAATACTGAGGTGCTAAACCATTCAGGGCTTTATAAGTAATAAGCAATATTTTAAAATCTATACGATGTTTGATAGGGAGCCAGTGCAGTGTGGACAGGACCGGGTTAATATGGTCATACTTCCTGGTTCTATTAAGAACTCTTGCTGCTGCATTTTGGACTAGCTGTAGTTTGTTTACTAAGCGTGCAGAACAACCACCCAACACCCAATACTTCAATAAACTAAATGGAAATGAAATTATATATATATATATATATATATATATATATATATATATATATATATATATATATATATATATATATATATATATATATATATATATATATATTTCATTTCCATTTAGTTATATATATATATATATATATATATATATATATATATATATATATATATATATATATATATATATATATATATATATAATTTCATTTCCATTTAGTTTATTGAAGTATTCAAATAAATCAAATGAAATAAAACTATAACTTAATAAAAGACCTATACAGACATAAATTCAAACATAATTTAACTAAAATTCTAATAAATAACAAATACTAATGTCTAATTATTTCTGTGATAAACTTACTCTGGTAACAAGCAGTTTTGTGATTCTAGTTAATTATCTTTAACTGTTCCTTAGACTATTCTATGCTGTAAAAAGCAAGACAAAAAAGTCAGTTTGAAACATGGTCTCGGTTTTATCATCAGCTTTAACTAGCTAATTACTTTATAAACCAGCTAGCCATATAACCATGGAAATTTAAATTTGTAGGTTTATATTTGAAGTCAACATAAACAGAATTTACAACCCATTTTATTTCTATAATGTTATTTTAAGTGAGGATATTAGGCAAAAGACTGAAAGCTATTAAGGAAACATTTTAAATGAACTGCCATAAATTTAATTGTGTTAAATTGGAATAGTTAGTTAGTACTGATAAGATTTTAAAACTGGTGGCATTACCTAGCCTAAATCAATACTTAAATAGCTTCTTAGCATTAAGCGATACCTTGCACATTAAACCCAATGATTACAGTCGAAAAGAAAAGTCATTCTAAAGGTGAATTAAATTATAATTTTTTGAGGGAAAATTACAAAAGATAAACAAATTCTTCTTTGGGAGAATAAATTCACAACAGCACCAATAATTTATTCTGAAGGTAAACCAAGTTTTTTTTCTTTTCTAAATTGGCCAAAACGATGGCACATATGTTGTACAAGGTTATTCACACAAAATGTTTCTGACTTTTCGGCGAACCACAAAATGGAAAACTCTGAGCTTATCTAATTAAAGTGAAAGATCCCTGCCAGACATGACAGCACCAGATATATGTTTCATTGTCGGTACGCCAAAAGAGACAAAGACACTTGACCAATTACACGAAAACTCAGTCTGAACCAAGCATGAGGTCTTTCTCTTGGGCTATATTTGAGCTTTGTGTGTGAGGGAGGGAAAACAGACCTCTTAAACTAAAGCTCTTCTACTTGTGAGGCAGAGCACATAGTCTCAGTCCCCATAGACACAGGTTCCTCTAATCTTCCTCTTAGATATGACATTCCCGTATAATCAAGTCCAAAGCTGCACAGAGGGCCAGGAAATGAAATCAATGCGTTTTTTGTCTCTCCATACTGGGCTACATTACCATTACTGCCGCAGATGTTACTGGAATCTGATTTATGAACAGAACAACACAGGAAGGCCATAGGCAGGACTTTCTAGGGCACTTTGATAACACTTTGCACCAATTTACTTCACTTAACAAAAACATATCAGGTTTTTGTGACTACCATAACTTTGTTTTTTTGAATTGGTGACTGTAATACATTTGGAATAATTCAAATGTGTGGCATCAAAATTCAATAAAAAATCACTGAAAGCTAATGAATGTGTTCATGGAGACATGAGTCAACTAAAAATCTGTGACAGATATTTTTAAATACAATTTTTTTTATTTAAAATCTGTGATTATAATCATTAAGGTAGAGATATTTAATCAAGGGATACTGATGATTGTATTTATTGAGACATGATAATTAAAATAAATGCTACTTAACGTGTTTAATTCATTGAGATATCAGAGTTCAAATGCAAAATCAGTGCTAATTAATGATTATCAATCACAAAAATGGCAGAATTTAAATGCAAAATAACACTATGTCTACACCGGACACGACAGTTGTCGCGCCGCAACAGCTAAAGTCTGTCTATACTGTACGTGACAAAGCGACCGTTAAAAATTATTTTAACTTTGTGTCAGTACGTCAGATATAGAATGCCACAGTGGTTTACTGTCAGGGTTTTGTCGTTTCATGTCACGCTGTATCCAGAGTAGACAGCATCACTGATTATAATAGATTCTATAGAATTTTATCGTACCACGATGCTCGCATCCGGTGTAAGTGCTAGCCACTTAGAATCATTAAGATGACACAATTCAAGATTTTTTATGGGCTAGATGAGATATTGGCACTTCTATGATTGCGTGACACAGTTATGATCCATAAAGTGTCTGTCTGGATAACATATGTCAAGGGACTCTAAATGACAAAAGACAAATCACTAATGAAATCCCAAAACATTCCATTTCAATAAAAAATTGGTGTAGAGTTACACAGTATTCAGTCAGAGTTACAAGCAAATTAAACTACAGTGTGCACTACACTGCATTTCCGACTAAAAAAGAACCACTCGTACCCACCCCACCCCCTCAAAGGATTCTGAATGATTAGTGATGCTCTTCTATTCAGTGGGGGTTGATGGGAAGAGTGGTAATGAAATTAGTCTCTAAGCTTAGCTCACTACCTAAAAGTCATGAAAGGAATCAGATTCGTCTGTCCACACATGGCCAAGCATGCCAGGGCTACGTTTAGCAAGAAAGGTGCATGATTTAAGGGAACATGTTCAGCTTGTTGTTTGGGCGCCTTTATGACATAAATCGAGATTTCGGTTTATAACGTATTTGCAGACATCTGCCCTTTAAAATGCATTATATTGCAAAAATGTATATTCAAAAGTCAATGTTTAGGCATTATTTTTATATTTACAAATTCAAAATAGCATAGTATTTTGACAGCATACTGAGATTTACGCAATTATGTCATGTGCGGTGCTTCACAGGAGTGATTTTTGCGCGAAGGTCTTTTGGCGCAATTCTCTGATTGGTGGAATTTTCACAGGTAATGTAGTTTCTCACCACAAATTCAGCTATTAAACAATTTTTTTCAAATAAATTATATAGAATTTTTTAATTGAAGTTGACCACATTTATAGAACTAATTAAGACTACGTTTATTGCAATGTGAGCTTTATGGTGGTGAGCTTTCTTGCAAGCTTTTTTCCTGCCGCAACTTTCTGGCCATGATTTTTTGAGTTTTGCTGCTAAAATTGTATGTCAATTCAACTTTTAGTGCTTAATCCACACACACAGTTCAGTAATTTATGACAATGACGACCACTTTCCACAGCCGAATTAAGAAGAATTCAATCGTAATTTTAGGAAGCTATGAGAACACTTTTTGAGCACAAAGAAAACAAAAATAATGAATTTATTCAACAATTCTTCTCCTCCTCATCTTGTATGTGGTGGGCTGCCATTGTGGATAATATCATGACACATACTTCCCTGTTGTCACATGGACAGTTTTAATGATGTCCTTGCTACGTTTCTGGACCTTGATCATGTTAAGATCCTTGCTGTCTATGGGAAGAAGTTCTCAGATTTCAAAAATCTCAAATATTTGATCTTAATTTGTGTTTTGAAGATGAACGAAGGTCTTAAGGGTTAGGAACGACATAAGAGTGAGTAATTATTGACAATTTTAATTTTGGAGTAAACTATTCCTTTAATAAGATATTGATACTATTTAAGAACATGCTCTGTAAACCAGCCTTCCAAACATCAACAGTGATTTAGTCACTGAGCATAACAATTTAGTGTATACACTTCAGTATTTAAATGCAGCTGTGATTCTTGAAACTTTACAGTTTGTATGTGGCCTCCGATTGGTGGAATTTTCTGTACAGAATCATGGGTAATGTAGTTTTTCAGCACAAATTCAGCTGTTAAACGTTGGTCAAATTTGGATTATTTTAAAGAGAAGTTTAAATGATGCAAATTAACTACTTTAACTAAACCATATACCAGTGATTAACAATCATGGAGCTCACAGTAGGTCTGTTTTTATCGTTTTATAAGTATGTAATCATTAAAAAAATTATTTCCCCATGTTGAAAATGAATGGAGTTTTTACTTCTCGAACCAGACTGTTGCACTCTATACCGTCAAGGAGACCCTCGGGAGTTTTACCCAAATCTGGCTTCTCATCAAACAATGCACATTTTAGCAACTCGAGCACCCGCCAAACACCCTGTGGATTAATGCGCCTGCGTTGGCATGACGGCCTCATAATTCACTACAGCCTTTCTCCCCTGGCAACAGAGAAATCAAATCAAATTGTAAATACTGCACATATTTCCATTGCTGCGATTAGCTCTTCCCCGGTCTGCGGTTTACTTGCAGTGATACTGACAGTCATTAAATCAATGCCTCTGTTGTCCTGCCTGTAGCACTGATTTGAGATCAGTGATAAGGAAATTAACTCTTGCTGTGACTGAAGGACTGATAACAGGTAATGCATGGTCACTTTAAGGGGGAGATTAAGTGCTTAGTGTTGCGTGGAAGGCACACGATTCGATCATTCAAAATAACCTAAACGCCTCTGCAACATCTTTATTAGATATCCTTCTGTATAACTTTTTTATCATGTGACATTTGCATAGCCTCTTTTGAAAAGGAATGATATGAAAGCTGGCAAATGAGGCACGGATTCAGAGTTCAGCTCGTGGCACTTATGATAGGATCTTTAAAAATGCATGCAGTGCATAAAATATTTTCTGTGGAACAATACAAATAATGCACTATTATAAACCAGAACTCTGAGATATGTGACTATTGGAATGAAGTCTGGTCTATTACACACTGTACACAACTTGCTTTGTGATAGGTCAACATGAAAGAAATAGGCCCTATTCATGGTCTTACAAATCATTAGTTCATTTGTTTCAAAGAAATAACCCTCCCGATTCCATTCTGATACTTAATGCAATTCTTCGCAATACAATTCTTGATTCCTGATGGAATCAATGAAATCCTACATTCCTACAAATGTTTTAAGGTATTCATCAGTACTAAAATTCCGGCTAATATGAAAAACTGAATTATGTTTGTTAAACAATAATCAATAAATGGCTAAAACGATTATAATATCAGAAAAATACTGATTATCAGTAAATTTTTCAAGAACTTTAAATAAATTTATTAAAAACAAATACATTTAAACAAAAATGAATAAAACTAAAACTACAAATAAAATACAACAACAAAATAAATCCTATTCACACCAAGGCTGATAACTATACCGATACACCAAATTTACAATATTGTTCTGTATATTAAAAGTATTATCACTATAAATGCATCAGGTCTTCAAAATTGGCAGTCAATCAGAATTCACCCAACTTTGAAGACTTAAGGCATTTATAAATGATAATACTTTTAATATACGGCAATATTGTAAATTTGTTGTAACGATAGTATAGTTAAATTATATTATTATATTAATGAATAAAAAAGATAATAAAATGGCATAATCCATCACAATCCCTTTAAATTTGTACTACATGATAATCCAAATCTTAAGATTGATAAATAAATCTTAAATTTGTCTAAAAACACAAAGTACATTTCACAACACTGTAAATGTATAGAATAAAATGTTTTAACTTTTTAGATCTGCTACGGATTTTACTTTTAAACTGTTGGTGCTTTTTAGAGATTAACTAGTCTAAGTGAATATTATGGTATGTGCATACCAAAAGCAAACTGAATTATTTGCACAAAAACAAATACAAGTTACATACAAAGTCAAATATAAAGACGCGAATAGATGGGTAAATCAAAATACACCTCAATTGCGTGTAACTTATTAAGTAAGCGAGTAACATGATGCAAATACTTGCATCGCTTTCAGCGTGCACATATCATTAGAGTATCACTAGATAATCTAAAACAGAAAAACATTTACACAAGAAATTGGGAATGTTCAGTAAATCAAACTGAAGCTTGCAAATTTTGGACAGCTCTTTCCATTCTTGAATGTTTTCATTCATCAGTCTGCAGGTGTGCTGAGACTAACCAGAACCGAACAAGCTCGAAATGTGTGTATTCATGATTCCATCTAATTGCAACACCAAGTCTTTCGCCATCTATTCACCAACATCCCTTTGTTTTCCATGATTTTCAGTTGGATGCAGGTGGAGCGGGATAACCACTGAATCATATCTAAACTTGTGCCACTCCATTACCAATGGCAAGCCACACCAGTCTACATTTCCCATATCTTTCCATCATGCATTATGGCATTATGAACACTTGAGCATGTGACCCATTCTTTTGTCTACAACACAAGACCATCTGCACCACATCTCTCGCCACCCACTACATTCAGAACTGCATTTCTGCTCATTTTGGCTGCTGCTTTGGTACGTGTTAGTACTTATGTCCTTTTGTGACTGTGTATTTATCTGCAACTGATATTAACGGACTCATTTGCCTCAGTGAATCATAGCACCTTGTATTCCTCTACCATTAATAAAAGAGACCCTTTACCCAGCATTCATGAGCAAAGCTCTCAAGGGGCCAACACTCTGTTCGTATTCCTTATAATGAGGCAGTGCATGAATACAGCACACTTTAATGAGCAGAGTATTATATATTAAACACAAGGGTGAAAAACAGTCGGATGTAAATATAAAGCCACAAAGGGAAAGAAAAAAATTGTATACTGGTTCCAAATGAAGCCAAATTCTGTCTCGCTAACAAGACAGGGTAATAGCTGAAATGCTAAACTAAAAACCTTGAAATATGTATACAATACATGTAGCAATATATGTAGTTTTATGCACAAAGTGAGTCTTGATATCCAAAATAGAACCGTCGCAAACAAACATCTTGTGTAGGCTCAAGGAATTATGGGTAACTACCAAAAACGCATGCACGGATACATACTTTAAAAATCCACCAGAAAAAGTACACCATCCCAGAGATGTTTTGTAAAACGTGATTTAAGAATATGCAAATCCTTATCTTGAAGACTACATAGGATGGATATTATGCAAATTGAGATTCAGCATATTTGTTTGATTGCACCCGTGTGAATTGCTTGAATTTTACGCAGCTTTCTGGCATGGAGATGAAGAGGGTCTGCACAGGTTTGCTTACCCTTCTTAAATTTAAATAGGAAATTAAATGTCAACTTGAGTTTGTGAGAGCAAACACAATGCTTATTCCCTTTGTGTTGAGATTTTGTTTCGAACAGGCAAAATAATGGAAAAACTGATGAAGTTATATTGAAAGACACAGGATGACTTTGACCTCCGACATCAAGTCTGGTTATCCAGTGAGTGAATTTCCTGTCTGAACAACAAATGCATGCTTACTATATCAAATAATATCAATAATATCATCAAATCACAAACCATGTCACCCTTTACAAATAAAAATGAGCCCTAATGTAGAGGACAAAATCTTCTTCAGATTATCAAAATATCAATAATCAATGCCGCTACCATTAAAATGTCATTATTCATTCTCAATACAAATTTCAGGACTGCAGCAAAACCTAATATGCTGCTGAACACACTTCTTTGCAGTATATTAACACACAGTGTAAACAATAATATAATAAATCTTATCCAATTAAAATTACATCATGTAGCTTAACGTTTAATGCAATTAATATGTTTTTATTTTGGTATCAACTGAATCCTTGATATTTTTGACATTGCTACTTTTGCCATTTTACAAAAAGAAAAAAGCAACAGGGTTGGAAATCTGATGTGACCGATAACCCCAAGTAGTGTTTCCAACAACATAGGTATCTGCTTAATATGATATTACATAAATACTTTGTGCCTTGTCAAAAGACTATCATTTTATTACATGTATTTAGCAGAATAACAATCTGTAAGCCGGTAACAATCAGGTAAGCATGAACACAGGAGGCTGGATATAGCTATTGAGTACACAGGAATATGATACTGTGCCTTTCTACCTGATACAAAAGCACCTCAAAGGCAGCTCACTCACCACTGCTCTGTGGTTGTACTACTGTCCTGATAAAAGTCCTCCACCCTGCTCTTCATCAAAAGCGCAAATACATACACACAGGCAAACAGCTCAGTACATAAGACACCTGGAGAACCAAACAGCTGTCTTCAGCTATTCTTGTTCCCAGGCATGATGTCTTTATCTTTTAGAGGACAAAATAATCATAAGTATACTGTGGAGGTAAGATTCCTTAGAGATCCTGACGTTTACTTTTCTTCCACCCTCTCATATGCACCGTTTCAGGCTGCTAATTGCTCCAGCGATTAGAACGGACAGTTAATGTAGAGGGTAATGAAAAAGCTCATGTGCAGAATTAGAGAGGTCCTGCAGTGAGATAGTCCACACTGCAGACACATCAAAAAACACACACTGACCAAAGAGCTTGCAAAGCAAGCTACCACATGTATCTCTGATATGAAAGCTGGCATATCACTCATGCCTTTTCTCTGCTATCTTCAGAAGGAACAAAACCTAAGTGTGACCTTAAGACGAGGTCAATGATTATGCAATATGCGTAATATAAATGATACACAATATAAACTCTCTCTTTGTAAGCTGTGTGTATGTCTCAGGTGAAAGCATGCTGTGTTTACACACATCTCATCCAAGTCTGATAAGTCACAATGGTCAGCTAGTCAATAAGTAAACCAACAGAAGACTTGTCGATTAGTAAGGTTAATTAGTTTGTCTACATGTATGTATGACTAGTTTACAGTGTGCATGGTAAAACCCATCATAAAAGTTGCTCCTTTTGATTCATCCCCTTTAAAGCAGACATTTGCATTTGTATTATATTCCCTTGCACTCCATCTACCCGTTTTTAAACATGAAAACCCTTCCAAACAGCCCCTATGAAAAATGTCTGATTGGGTGAACCTCAAATCAATCCAAATCTATCAAATACCAAAACCCAAACAGTTATACAGAGGTTGATTAGTCGACTACCCATTTAGGCAAACCATCTGCTAAGTGATTTTGAAAATAGGATGCTAGATGACAGGATAGAATGAGAAGGGGTGAACTGAAGGGAATAATAAGAAACAGAAGGCATGCGACAGCATGGGATAGGATTAAACAGAAGCGACAATAGGAAAGGATTAAATAGAAAAGGCAAAGAAAAAAGGAATGTGAGAAGATATGAAAGGTTAGGACAGGTAAAGGAAGGAAAGGAAAGGAAAGGAAAGGAAAGGAAAGCAAAGCAAAGGAAAAAGGAAAAATATGAAAGGGTACACTCAAAACAAAAACAAAAAAACAACCCAAATACAAAATGCTGGATTACGCTTGTAGGGTCATTTTAATAGGTTAGAGATGTAAGTCAGCTGTGTCAGCAGAGATTGTTTAGCTGGAAATGCTTTTGCCTTACATAACATAAATGGATTTTATTCATTATAATACTGAGTGTAATTTAATTTGATGTTAAAATTTGTTCTCTAATCTCAGTACTGTTTGTTTTTAGGTGCAACAGAGCCGTTGTTAATAGAGAAGATGCGCAAATCCACTTCATTTTCAGCGTTTTTTGGTGCATCTTCTCTATTAACAACGGCTCTGTGTAGTAACAGCTGCTCTTTGTGAAATCACGCACCTGATGGAATTATCCGCTGATTAGAGAACCGGCTTTACTGACATCTCGTCATAACGATCGGCCGATCGTGATCGGAGCACCCCTAGCTGAGGGGACGGCTGCCATAACAAAAGAAAAACATCACTGCAGGCTTCAACCCGGCTGCATTTATGATTTAGGCAATTCAAAAATCTCCAAGATTATTTTAAATAATGATTCAATCCATTTCAAACAACTGTAAAAAAAAAAATTAATCTTTAAATGGACTTTAGAACAGGCCATGTGTGTTTTTTTATTGAATGTAACCGACACTTATGCTCTAGATGCGCATAAAAGCGTCTTTACATTGACTTAACATTGAAATCATTCGCGCCAGACGCTCTATTCGCGTTTGGTGTGAACGCAGCATAAGAGGTCGCTTTCGACGTCACTGGGTCTTATAGGCGCGTAAAATTTCTGGTATTTTCTGTCTAGCTTTCGCAAGGCATATTTCACTTTCAGAATTCTTTATTTTCTTTTTCTGCTGGTTTCTGAGTTTTGTTACATCTATATTTTTTATTGTTGAATTATTTTAAAATTAATAGTGTACATATTTGGTTAAAATCGATTCCCTATTTTCATTTTCGAAACTTTTTTTGTTTTTTGGTTGGTCCGATCGATTGTGCAATCAACCCTACAACTCACACACTGGCAAGTAAAATCTGAGAATTTATTAGCCACTGGCTAATATTATACATCATTTAGTCACCCAGAGTGAAGATTTTGTGCATATGAAAGTGATTTACTCACAATATATATAGGGTTGATTTGTTCTGTCCAATATTTACCCAGTGTTGGGTTGCCAAATAACCCAAGTTGGGTTGTTTATAACCCAGCATTTTTAAGAGTGCAGAATAGGCAAAGAAACAGGAAGGGAAGCGCAAGCAAAGGAAAGGATTGGACAGAAAAAGGCAAAGAAAAGGATAAGAAACTAGTCAACAGAAAAGGTAAAGAAAAGGGGATGTGAAAGAAATAAAGGACAGGATGAGCAAAAAAACAAGTAGTGATATGAAAGCAGTGGACAGGACAGGATAGGATAGGATAGGATAGGCAAAAAGTGATGCAAAAAGATATGTACAGATAGGATAAGCAAATAAACAAGAAGGGATACAAAGTATAGTATTCGATAGGATAGGATAGGATAGGATAGTAAGGGAAGAAAAAGAGATGCAATAGGATAGGCAAAGAAATAGAAATAAATGTAAAAGCATCTAGGATAGGATAGGAATGCATTGAAAAGGCAAGTAAAAGGTAAGGAAAGGAAAAGAGAAGACATGAGATAGAACAGCATTTGACAAAAGACAAGGGAAAAAGAAAAGCTGTGAATCCATTCCAAGTAGGAATGGAAAGGAAGTAGACAAGTGGAGTACAGTGAACGGCAGAAAGAGAGGCGGAGGAAGAGAGGTTGCTGCTGTTGTTGCTGGGTCAGCAACTTGTCACACAAAAGCTCAGCAGAGCACAGCAGTATTCCCAGCAGTAAACAGAGAACAGGCATGACATTCTCACTAGACACTCACAAGGACATCCTCCAGCCAGGTGATAACTGCATGTGATTCTCGATAGAAGATCTTTAGATGTTTCTTTGCATCCAGTCATTCAAAAATCACAGCTATTAGTATCTACAACAATAAATGTTCCAACCATGGTGGCCATTCTTTACCCGCAAATGCTGATTAAAAGTCTTCAGTAACACAGAATCAATGCCTCCGTACGGAGATCAGACAGAAACCCATCAGCACCGGATCAATTTATCGTGCCGTTTCTTCTCTCCACTTCATTCTGAATGAGCTGTGTACTGAGCAATCTCTTAAACAGCCCTGTCATTAACCTACGACTCCAGAGGGGACGAGCTGCCAAGTGGGACTGTCTGTGTGCTGATTGGTGGGGCAATCCCATCCAGCATTGCCTCAGGAGAGCCCCATGCTAATTCTCTTAATGGACTGGAGTCATAGTGACACTGCCAAAAGTACAATGGGCACGCTCACTCTTAGCTGGAGAGAACAGAAGGAGCTGAGGGATGCTAGTTGATACAGAGAGGATGTGGCATGTTGTTTCTAGGTCAGTTAAAGTTGTTTCTGCCCAACTAGCGTCACTAAACGAAATTACGAAAATACTTTTCGCAAACATATGTTCCAAAAGATCACTTCATTATTCCAACAAGGAAGTGGTTTCCAATTTTTCCCATGTCACTTAAAAACGGCTCTGTGTAGCTAAAACAGTTTTACAGATGTTCCATGCAATCTTTATGCTTGGAATTTGTATATTTTATTTTTAGGAAGTTTATAAAAACAGCTTGTTTTTAATCTCAGGCGGGTTTAAAGAGACAGTTCGCTCAAAAAAATGACAATTACCCCATGATTTAATTACCTTCAAGTCATCCTAGATGTTTTTGACTTTCTTCTTTCAGATGAATAATATATATCTAAAAAAAACAAAAACCTGGCTCTGCCAAGCTTCATAATGGCAAGTGAATGGGTGTTGTGATTCAAGTCCAATAAAATGCATCCAGCCATCATAAAAAGAACTCCACACAGCTCCAGGGGGTTAATAAAGGCCTTCTGAAGCAAACAGGATGCATGTGTGTATGAAAATTATCCATATTTAAAACTTTAAAACAATAAACAAACCATAATCTCCAGCCTCTGCTAACTGTCGTATGCCCGTTATTCCAATGGATGATGCAGGCATCCCCTAAGCAGCAGTGAGAATCAGCTAGCCTTGCAAGAACAAAGTTTTGTTTTCTGCTATCTCCTCGGATATATTGAAATCCTTTAACATTTTTCTTCATTAATCTTCATTCAGAACTTCTAATTTGTGACTTGCGTTTTGCTTTGCTTTCTCCTTTGCACTTCCACATTTGTCACTTCTCACTGGAGCTTATGCTACGTCCTACATCTTACGTCATCCACTGAAACGCCACTCTCTCATGAACATGTGTAAAACAGTTAGCAAAAGATACAAATTTGAGTTTTATATGCGGATATTTTTCTTTTACGAATGCATCGAATTGCTTCAGAAGGCCTTTATTAACCCCCTGGCGCTGTGTAGAGCACTTTTTTAATAATGGATGGACTTTATTTTGCTTCAATATTTTGACCCACATTCACTGCCATCATAAAGCTTGGAAGAGCCAGGACATTTTTTGATATAACTCTGATTGTATTAGTCTGAAAGAAGAAAGTCATATACACCCAAGATGGCTTGAGGCGAGTAAATCATGGGGTAGTTTTCATTTTTGGGTGAACTAGCCTATATCTTTAAGCAAGCAGGTTTTATGCAGGGGGTTAGTTAAGCAAAACTGTGAACACTATGGCTAATCAATTAACCGTTTTGAAATGCAAAAATGTTTGAAACTTTTCCAACAGACTTCTTTAAATGGTGTAAATTGAATGAGGAAAAAGCCTTGCTTAACAGAAGCTTCATATTCATTGAGGTTTTACTTTCCCAGAGTTCATTTCCACATTGTGTGAACAGTGGCCTGAGGGAATCAACCACTGCCCTTTTCCATAATGCTCTGTGAGAGCGAGACAGTATCACATGATGTCCCACAGAAAATTAATGAAAGGACAATATGTAAACACTTTTCCTCCAAGCCAATTACCAGAGTGTCCTCAATATATGAGCAATCATACCAGCTGTGCCCTCAAAATCCATCAATAAAACCCCAAGAGTGTGTATCTTTGTCTTGTCTATCCTACCAGCATGCGTCCTCTGACCTCTGCTTTAAGGTTGCAAAGGCTGTACAAAGAATTGACCCATGGGTCAAAACAGTTCACAAGGGTCAATATTTGTATTTGCTGTCTTTCTCCAGGGAGAGTCTTTAAACAGAGTAAACAGCTGGACTCAATACAATACTACTGAATAAGTGCACCTTTGTGTAATATTACTAGAGAATATTTTTATTTAAAAAAAAGTCTAAATTGTGCAATTTAGTGATAAAATTTGTGACAAATCAGAAATGAAAAAAAAATGAAGAAATGAAAGAAAACATCTGACAGAACGTGTCTATCTTGCAGCTTTATTCATATTCACTGCATAAGAAAGGCTACGTATGGGAACATGAAACATAAAAAGCAAATAAAAATTAAATAAAACAAAAACAAAGCAATATACCCATCCGATTCAAGAGAAGAGACAACTATGCCTGCTATAAACCTGAAGAGTGTAAACACCGATTTCTGTGGTTCTATCAAAACATTGCTACGTTTGATTAAGTGGTATGATGTGTCTGTGTGAGTTTGGGGCTGGGCTAACCATAGGTACAATTTTTCTAAATGACTATACTTACTAAATGACCATAGTACATCGGAGTGGTACGGTTCAACTTTTTCACGGTTTTAGAGTCATGGTTTTCGGTACAGTTCGGTATATGTTTGATTAATATCAAGGCACTTTAAGACAATGTACTGATACAGTAGGCCTATGTTCAGAGGGCTATGTCTGCTGTAGGATACTTATCATAACGGGCATTTTGACATCATTTTTGTGTTAATTTGTCTATTTAAACAACACTTCAGAGAGATATTTGGGCACGTTCTGAAGCGCGGGTTTGCACGCTTTAGGTGAATGCATGCACAATTCTTCTCACTGCGTGCGCAAGCTCGCGTCCTCTGGCTCTTAAATATGACAAAGCTTAAATTAGTTTAGTTTAAATACATATTAGCGTGTGCTGTTCATATCTCATCTGTGTGCACGTGCGCTATCAGCACCTGGGTGATGACGGAATAAATGACTGCTCAATCCAGCATAAGGCATTCACAATGATCAAGAGTGAATGATTCGTCCAGGTTTTTTTTTTTTTCTATTTCTTTTTTTTCCTCATCGCTATCCTTGTAATGTCTGGGAATCCAGAATGCGCATGCATCAACAGAAACATATATTAGTTGAAACCAGTTTGTTCTACGTTTTATTTATTGCAAACCATATTACAGATGCTTTGTCAGATTTAAGTTGAACCGCGGTCCCAGCGCGTGCCGAACCGTGTGGGGTGAACCGAACGGTTCGGGTTTTTTTCAGCAAACCGTGCCACCCCTAATAGTAAAATACCATAAGGCAATTAAGCCACAGGCATAAGAAAATCACTTGGAGTGGAATCTTTTGATTTGGGCCTATAAGTACCCACCTAATACTACTCGGACTACATTAGCAAGCCACCACACAGAAATTTACTTAAAGGTACTTGCTCCATTTCAAGTGATCCTGAAGAACTAGATGTGCTGCTTGTGTTTGATTAGGGTTGGAACTAAATTCTGCAGGATGGTGGGTATCCAGGAGCAGGGATAAATAGTTTATCCCAAAAAAAAAAATTCTGTCATTAATTACCCACCCACATGTTGTTCCAAATGAGTAAAACCATCATTTATCTTTGAAACACAAAATTAAGATATTTGTGATGAAATCCAAGAGCAATATGACCCTCCATAGACTGCAACACAACTACTACGTTTAAGACCCAGAAAGGTAGCAATGACATCAGTAAAAATGCGTTGTGATACTGTCACGCTAAAGTCTGACGTGGAAAAGGTGAAGAAATTGTTGAATGAAGTTGTTATTTTTGTTTTCTTTGTACACAAAAAGTATTCTTGTAGCTTCCTAAAATTACGGTAGAACCACTGATGTCACATGGACTATCTTTCAGGGTCATGAACATGTCAATTGCATTGCTGTCTATTCAGGGTCAGAAAGCTCTCGGATTTGATCAAAAATATCTTAATTTGTGTTCCGAAGAACAACAAAAGTCTTACGGGTTTGAAATTACATGAGGGTGAGTAATTAATGACCGAATTTTTGGGTGAACTAGGCCTATCCCTTTAATGAAGCTTGACCAGAATCATGTTGTGGAGTTTCATTTCCCCAGAAAATGTACAAATCTGGTTATTTTTGCAATTCCGTATGGTGCAGCTGGTGGTGCAGTAATTATAAACCTCCTTTCTATGTAAACCAAGGAAAACTGATGGTGGCTCTGTATCCAAACCACATTTGATGCATCAATTCAGTGAAGCTGTCAGTGGTGAGAGTTACGTTTAACCAAGAAAAACGTTTAGGCTCCAAGATCTTACAAGTCGCTGATTTCTACCTTGAAGTCCACATGAGTCTTCAGCACATATAAATACTGCTGACGGTGATGATGATGATTGTGAAACTGCAGCCCACACAAGAGTAAACAGTAATATCTTTATCTTTGCCACTTTTGCCATCACCAACATGTACTCTGCAATTATAATCACCTCCGTCCTTATCATAATCAACATCTGTCAAACATGGACAGCAACAATCTTCTAACAACAAGTCTCCAGGGTAAAACTCCTGGCAACTGTACAAACCTTCCAAAGTTGACCAAACAATGACTTCCATGACCGACCCATTTCCCAACACCCCATGCTCCCTGAGCAGTAACCCAGCAACAGATCCACAAAACAGCTACAGAGATAGAGTCCAGTCAAATCACAGAGCACCGCCCGAACACTCGGACACACTTTGTTGGTCTTCCCTTTTATTTTGCTTACTTCCGATCCCGAACGAGCCCCCTCTGAGTGTCCTCCGACTGTGAGGAGAGGTGAGAGGAAGTGAGTGGAGAGCTAGAAAATGTGAATGAGGGGGAGAGAATCATTCCAACAATGAGACCCATAGAACCAAAAAAAAAAAAAAAAACAACACCCACCCCCCAGTTCCTTGCTCTTCTGCCGAGTTTAGTTCTCTGGAAAAACACTGGGAAAGAAAGGCAAAATAAGTTTAGAGGTGTGGTTCTGGAACTGCATAAGCACTCGTGGGAAACATTCTGTCATCTTGACTTTAACGAGAGCTGGCATGCAACTACCACTAATGGTTTTAGAGTATAGCGCTGTAAATACGCTAACGTTCCGTGCTTTCCAATGGCACAATTTTCATCGATTGCACTTGACGTACTTATCCAAAATAGACCTTAACACACAATACCACATTGTCCTCCACTACCATACACTACAAATCCACAGAGTACCAGAGCTGACAATAACACAATCCTCACCCAAGACCTTTACAAGCAGGACCAGGCCAGACAAGAACCATTCAATGAGGACTCCTCATATGGACAAGCCCGATTAACGTTCCTCTATTCAAGCCAAACAGCCTCACTGGGAACAAAAGATATAACACCACATTTCTTCCTTTTATCTGCTGGCAAGTGAATGAAAGAGCTAATTTTAACTGCTCAAACCATAGTCAACATGGATCCATGCAATTAAAATCTTTGAAGGAGCTCATAAATTATCCTTGTGTTAAAGACAACATGATTCATTAGAAATATAACTTAAAATATAACTTAACTCCATAAGAGTGACAATGAATATCCACTACAAAATAAAGTAAGGGAGGACTTAATTTATCCATGGAGATTTGATTGAAGTGCAAAAAATAGGCTATATCACTTTTTTTGTTTTCACAGTAAAAATAAAGATATATATACCATACCATATATATGTCTTTATTTTTACTGTGAAAACAAAAATAGTGGTATTTTAAAGAAAGTGTATTTTTGCCCATTCAGTGAAATCCATCAAAGATCCTGTTATAAAAGGTACTTTTTGGATGTGGAGCGAAAAATCATCATAGACCAGTATGATGTTTGCTGGGTAACCTAGCCTACCAGTGGGATGGAGAACCCAGAGGTTTAGCTAAAATTAAACAGTACAACCATAAAAAAAAAATAAAAAAATAAAAAAAAACAGAATCACACTAATTTCTGGACAAACTCTACACTGATTTTCTCCACTAACAATGAGCAATGAAACTTTTCGTCTCCTGGTCCATCGACTAAACATTTCCTGAGGAATTCCAACCAGGCCTGTTATTCTTGGCGATGAAACAACTGCAACAACAGAAAGAGGGAAAGCACCTGCTAATTGATTTGCAGATGGAAAGGGGGAGTCGGTCTAGTTAATACAATACAGCTGATCATTTAGGGCTCTTGAATTGTGTTAAATGCAAGTTACTAGCTATTACAATTAATAACATTAAACTGGGCAACAATTACCCAGTTAAACTAACAAGCAAGAAACTATATATGTTCCATCCATTGTATGTATAATGACTAGGCTTATTGTGCAGAAAACACAAAGCTTTATCAGCTCAGTACAGCTCAGTACTGTATTATTTTGACTAAGTGGTCTTAATATGGTAAAAACATTAATTTACCTAACCAAAACACATATTAACCAAGCAAATCAACCACTGCTCATTAAGATGCAAACTAATTACTCAGAACCAATTCCATAAGTGAAGTGAGCAAATTTGATTCAATTAGCCTAATGAACCATATGCAATAAACATTATAATCAAAAGCTTCAGAAATCAGCTACGTAAAACGTCACCCAAAAGAAAACATTTTAAAATCTTCACTTTGGCTGCCAACTATACTGGTCTACCTACAGTAACACCACTATTTTTCCACTTTCCCAAAGAACAATACTATGGGATATTTAAACAGGAATTTTGGAAATCTTTTATTGAGCATTTTGAAGATTTACTCACCCCAAACTCGCCTTAATTTGTTTATGCGTCTTTTTTCTATGAAATATACAAGGAGACATTTTGCAGAATGTTCAAGCTGCTCTTTTCCATAATATAAAAGCAAACTGGGAAAAAAATGTATAAAAATACTCACAATCAATTCATAAAACATGCAAAACAAAATCGAAGTGGAATATTTGATGTCCAATGTGTAGATTTTTGCGTGAACTACCCCAATAACTATAAATAGGTGACTTTTTTAAATCCTGGACTAATATCCTTTACCATATGGCATATCGTTAGGGATTCACAACATCATTAGCACCTTGCTAATGCAAAAAGGCCTATAGGCCTGTTAAAGAGTATTAGTTTAATCTAGCCAGATTAGCCAACCATCCACAACAGTCAAACAACAATCTCCCGCCTTTTCACTATTTCAATTTTGGAGGACAGCCCAAATATCCCAAGACGTAATGGCCCGATGTAATCTAAAGCCATTTGATAATGACCTCCTTAACAGCAGGCCCATGATCCAACAAAAAAAAGAAAGAAACTGATTCAGAAAGCATGATTTTAATTACACTCTTTGTGAAAACACATAGGGAGAATAGAATGTACAAGAGGTAAGATGATATGACTCACATTAATTACCCAATCATATTACCTCATACCCATTTCAGAGGAGTTCAGAATGAAGTTGGTTGCTGCCACAAGTTTTTCCAGCATATTGAAAGTTGTGCTTTCACAGTACTTTGTCTCAATCAATCAATACATTATTAATGGGGCGCTACGGAATTCGTCAGTAAGATTAAATGGAAATGCTCAGGCTTAGCATTCATGGAACAGTTCTTTGGAATTCAGTTCTCTTTAATAATCCTCTTCTCACCAAAGCCTACATTTATTTTATCCAAAATACAGCAAAAATAATATTATTGAGAAATATTTTTACAATTAAAAATAACTGCTTTCTACTTGAAAATGTATTTTAACATGTCATTTATTTCTGTGTTCGAAGCTGTATTTTCAGCATCATTCCTCCAGTCTTCAGAGTCACATGATCTTCAGAAATCATTCTGATATGCTGTGATTTGCTGCTCAAGAAATTATTAATTATATATTTTTTTATTATTACTGTTATCATTATCACAAATGTATATAAATGAATACTTTTATTTAGCAAGGATTCTTTAAATTGATCAAGTGTGACAGTCATTTATAACAAAATCATTCTATTTCACATACATTTTGTTCTTCTGAACTTTCGATCAAAGAAACAAGAAAAAAAATCTACTCAACTGTTTACAACATAATAATAATAATAATAATAATAATAATAATAAATGTGTTTTGAACAGAAAATCAGAATATTAAAATAATTTCTGAAGGATCATGTGACAACGAAGATTGTAGAAATGATGCTGACAATTCAATATTGCATCACAGGAAGAAATAACATTTTAAAATAGATTCAAATAGAAAGCATTGTAAACATATTTCAAAATTTTACAGTTTTTGCTGTACTTTGGCTAAAATAAATGCAGGCTTGGTGAGCAGAAGAGACTTCTTTAAAAAAACATCTTATGGTTCAAAACCTTTTGACTGGTAGTGTATATATAATATATTTAAGATCCCAATTTTCTATATTAAAATGATAAAAAAGTTGTTTAAATAACTGATTCAAAGACTCACTCATAAACCTACTTCACTTGTTTCATTACTGGACGAATCAGCGTTTTTGAACGATTCTCTTGAATGAAAAATTCATTCATTGACAAAAACATTTTTAAGACACTTGTAGCCACCTGGCCGTGCAATCGACCCAAACGTTATTTGAAGTGCAGTACTTTCAAAATGGGATTTGCTCTATTTTGATCGCTGCCATATAATCATCAATATTTTTATCTGAAATATAAACTTTATCCCAGTATTTCTGTGATAATATAAATGAATGTAAGACAGAAATAATACTGTGTAGTTGAAAAGACCGTTTATGAAGATGTTTTTTTAACCAAAAATGCTAACTGCTCTCTCTGTGTCAGCGGCAGTGCGAGCACAGATTTGAATGATCCGGTAAGGCCGGGCATACACTGCGATTTTCATCCGATTTTGAGCTGAATTCTTACTCGTGCGACTCTTTTTCGGGTTGGGACAATTTTCAGCATTTTCGTGCGTCGTTTGTCGTTCAGTGTTCGAGCAGTGTACAAGGGCAAACGAGAGGCGATTATCCTCTCCCGACTGGCAATCGGTTGGTCGGATGGATTTCTGACATGTCAGAAATTTTTGTCGCCTCTCGTGAGGTATCGCACTATTGAAGCAGGGCTACGAACCGGTTTTCCGCATTTCCCTCACTGCGCATTGCGCGAAACCATAAACGAAACCATGGCGACACAAAGCAGTGCGTTTATCCCAGAAAAGCATGTTTATTCTGAAACAGCCACAAATATCCGGTTTCTGAGGGATTCTATGTGTTGATTCCCCACGTATAGTGTGAGCAGTCAAATCGTAACTCTACGATCGGACCGTACAGTGAGTGCATAAAAATCATGAGCCTTGGCTTTACATCGCACGCGATCTACTCGTACAGTGTGAGTTGGTACCTTGCCGAAATCGCACAGAAATCGCACAGTGTATGCCCGGCTTAAGACTTTGTCAAAGGTTTAACAGACTCGGGGAATCGTTGTCATTTAGAAATGAGATCGAAAGGGTGTCTGAATTGAAATCGCGACCTTTTAATGATTAATCGTGTAGCTCTACTCTGGGCTTAAAGTTAAACTTCAAGACGTAAAGGAGATATACTGCATAACCTGTCTAAATGATAGCAAGCTAAAATATTAAAACTAAAAACAACAAACTACTCTGTATAGGGCCCGGTGATTTTCGCAATGCAAATTTCTCTGACTCATACATGAACACTTAAAAAAAATCTCTGGAACTGCTCTGAGAGTCACTTTACAGCATCTTTTGAGACAGCAACCCATCAAAATAAACGTTTGGTTTAACTTGAAGAAACAGTGACAGAAATATATTACTTAAATGTAATAATAGTTCTACTACTACTACTAAAATTTGTATTAAAAGACTATTTTTGAAGGAATATTTACCAGAATTTATTTAGCCGAAAATGTTTTATCCCCAACACAGTATTTCTGAAAAAAAAAGAAAGAAAATAATAATAAAAAAACATTATGAAATCAATTAATTAGAAATGCTTTTGATTATTAAAACTGAATGAAACAATTAAAATGGGATCCATAAAATTAATGGAAACACTTCATAAAAAACTTAATTTGAGAATAAAAAAAGAAAGAAAATGTCATAGGGCCCACTATTCGACTAGTCAGTTGTTGGACTATTAGTCAAGTAGTCAACTCTCATGAGATATTCTTGTACACTAGCACAGAAATTGCAGCATCTTTTTTCATCAGGAAATATTTTTGGATCATCAAGAGCCAAAGCCAGCCTTCCTGCCATGAATTTACATTTTCAGCTGATTGTTTCTTTTCCCAATGCCCTCCATTTTATTCTCGTTTTGTCCTCTGCGTGTGGTGTCACTGGTGCCGTTGATTTTATCAGATTTAGTTGGCAAGCAAAAAGCTGCATCCCAGATTGTGACACTTAGAGCGAGAGCTAATTATAACCTCACATATGGGATATACAGCCAGAAGAAAGCAGGTGCTAACTGTATTTTCTCCGATGATATGGAAACAATTTTTTTTAAAGTTTCATAACTTGAATAAGATTTCAGTTTAATGCAAAGTAAAGCATGACCAACTAGTAATTTCAAGCATGATTTCATACATTTCACTTGACAAATTGACCTTTTTTTGAAAAACCAACAGCAAGAATAAATCGTAATTGAATGATATACTCTACACAAAGTGGCCATACAAGCAATTTTGAGAGATATAGGATAAGTAACAAGAAACCTTCCACCAAGATACAGTTGATACGCACTACATCTTTACATCACCCAGCTGAAAAAAAAGAGGCTGAACATAATCAATACACATAATGAGCAATAACCTTTACTATCAAGCTCTCTGTCCATTAACCATGAATTTTAATTCCCATCGTGCCCTTTCATCACAAAAACACTCATCCTTTCTCTTTTGTCAAGTCAAGTCAGAGTACCAGAGGCCTTTTCACCAGTCAGACTTCATGAATCAGAAGAATGCAACCAAATTAGTCTGTTGTGCCCAGAAATAATCTCATTCATGGATGAACTGACATAAAAAATGAAGGCTGATACTGATAGGCTGATGATTATTTTTGTTGCAAATAGGCCAACTTTTTGAAATTTACTTGAATTCAAATACATTTTTCTAAATGAAGTAAAATGACATGAAAAACGTAAGTCATTTTAAGAGCTTTAAATCTAAAACTGCAGTTAGGCGCCACAAAATTATAATGTACTGTAAGAAAAATATCACATAAAATAATAAACATAACAACAGTTAACGGAGTTAAGTAATTAAATTAACTTAATCTAGTTAGCACCAGATGATGGCAATCTATATGTAAAAATGGAGAAATGAGTATAAATAATTAAATATGCAATATCAGCTGATACAAATAAATAAATATATAAATACAATTTGGATAAATTTTAGATAGATAGATAGATATTTTTTTATAAAGCAACCAAGCTGGAAGCAATAAGGGCATGATTGATTGACTATGTTAAAACTAGGTCAAAGTGCATATTATCTGTGTCACAGTCATACTGTATGCGCCATCCTGCCTTATGTGACGCATGAAGAAATGAAATGCACTTTCAATCATTCGGTTTACATTTAAATTCTATTGATCACACCAAATGATCAAATCCAGATCTATTGATGCCTCTGGCTTTGCTAGCTCAGTCTCTTATTTACTGATATGCACTGCTCTAAGGTACATTCATACATTATGAGCTGTCATATCTTTGAAGTATGGATTTCAAGGTGTGTGAAACTGCACCGGAGAAAAACTCTGATTTCTTCAAAGAGCCTGAAATGCATTATATATGGATATGACTTCCAAACAGTCCATATATCCATTTATATGTGATTACCTAAGACAATAATCCATTTCAGGCTTTAACTCTGGAGAAGACTGCCATTAAAGTGTATACAGTGTGTGATGCTTTGATATTGCTTGCTGGAAAAAAGATGTGTGTGCGACTCTAAAGCAAATATGGCTACATTATTTTATAGACAAGAATGCATTTTGTAGTGAGGGTTCAATGCATCATCTTGGGATGTTACCTGCTAGCTTTCCTGGCTTATCATAATGATGTTTATTATGATGCTCTTGCAGTCAAGTAGCCATTGGGCTAAACTGACAGTTTTATGTAATGGCAGTACAATTAATCTACAAATTACCAAGAGCCATGTTCTTGATACAACATTGTAAGTTCAAGACACGCATTCCATCTGGGATATTACATAAAAAATAAAAAATAAACTACATTTGCAAAAAAAAAAATTTTTCTTCTGCCTGATCCCTACCAAATTTACCATACATGTGGTCTCAACATGTAATGTAAATGTGAAAATGGTCAAAGACGAGACAATTTTTAATTCAACATGGCTACCTGAAGCTGACAAAATATTAAAAGAGTGGGCTATTTAACTAATTTTTTTTTTATTTTTACAATTTTGACATAGGCTATATGTGGGCACGTAGATGATAACTTCACTTATTAGCTCTGTTGGTGCTGTCAAGGTACTAAAAAACAAAAGCTTAACTGGATTTTAAGTTTTATCGCTAATGTTATTTATTGTCATTTAATTTTTCTGTTCAGTTGGTTGTACTTTGGTTTAGAGGAAGGGAAAATTTGTAAAAAACAAAAAATGTACAAAAATTAGTGCGAAATTAGATCAGCCTAAACAAATACATTGATTTTAAAAATAAATTATTACATAATAAATATGACAGTACAGTAGTGTGTAGAAAAAGAGTAAATGTAACATTATATATATAAAAAATACTATTCAAATATTTTTTTAAATATTATTAATTTTCCACATAGAGTTGTCTTTTGAATTTTAGGATGGGGGCCCTGGTATTAAGATGTTCATATTTGGGGGTCTGTGACATATTAAAAAAGTAAACCTCATTATTTAGATAAGAAAAATAAAATAATAAATTGATAATAACCGTTTTAAATGCCAATAATAATTGCATTTACTTCAAACGACACTACAATTTTTTTTTTAAATGCTCGTTAATAAAACCAGATGTATTCAGTATTTTATGTCATTCTTACTCAAGCAACTTAAATTTCGCCCAATAAGTCAAATTCTGGTTTCCCTCCAAAATCATCTCACCCAATCAGCACACTCCTGGGATTTCGACTCATTACGGATCGAACGTGTTCGAATCAAACGAATAGTTAACCCGGCTCACTGCGACTTGGTCATATTCGAAGAAAACGCACTGAATTCGAACAGAATGTTGTATACAGCAAAGATATTCCATAAATAAAAACACCATTCAGTCACGGTTCTGGTTTCAGTAAGTCGCTGAGTTGTTGACTCGAGAAGTGCTTGGACCGAATTATTCAGAACAGTTTTGTGAATCGGTTCATTGGACAGGTCCAGAAAAAAAAACGATTCTATCAAATCGCTGCATTTAAGTCATTTGCAAACAGCTTGCGTTGGCACATTGCATGTAAATAGGGCGTATATCATTTCCAAAGATTTCCATCCATCATCCGTGAGAGGGAGGCTACGCGACCCCATTCCTCGATGTCAGAACGCTGTGGGACTCCATGCAACCCAAAATCAGCGTGACTTCCAACAATTTATTCAGAAAAGGTAAAACTGTGTCAAGCAACTCTCCATGCATCTAGAATATCTTAAATTATCTTTGAAATTTCGAGAATAACATATTAAACCTGTCAACAGGCGAAATTATGACAGATCATCAATATGCACGGTTAATCCACTCCCATGCGAGAAAGAATATATCAGTGGCTTCAAATTCACTGACAGATTGCAGAATTCAAACAGCACGCAGCACGAGACTCAACACCGCCCATTCATTCGGCTCCATCATAACACGTCCACCATAAATCAACACCAAAGCGGCGTGAACTCCGAACGAGAGAGGAACTACACGTGCGTTGCCTCAAAACGACTAATTTGCAAATAAGAACAAGGAAAATATCAGGATTTCTTACCTGAAAGGCAGCTCGCGCTCTCGTGCGCGAGAGATGATTGAGTTGATTTAGAGGCAGCGCGAGCTGAGCTGCGGTCCTGCCTCTGGAACACGAAGCCCCGCCCCTCTTGTTACTAGGGTCCCCCATCGAGACGATAGGATGTTGAGATAAATCCTTCAGCTCAAGTGCGATTACTGAACGATTCGTTGCCTACTATCAGCGTTACACACCCATATATTAATCTAAATACATGCATGCATGCATCAGTGTGTGTAGAGCGAGCGAAACTTGTGTGGATCTCTAAACCTGGACCTTTAAATGTGCATAGTGAAGAAGCAGGAGTAGTAGTAAGATAGTGGACAAAACAAAGATATTAAAATTCATATGGGTGTGTGTGTGTGTGTGTGTGTGTGTGTGTGTGTGTGTTTATGTGTGTGTGTGTGTGTGTGTGTGTGTGTGCATACATACATAATATACATTATAATTTAATGTGACACACACACACACACAGATTTGTAGAAATACATACACACACACACACACACACACACACACACACACACACATATATATATATATATATATATTCAGCAGATGCTGATATTCTCAGAAAACCCAAATATCAGTCCTTCTGCACTAAATATATATTATAAGTTAAATATAATATATAAATATTTTTTTGTAGATAATAAAATTAATACATAAAATCTACAATATAATTTACACACATATATATATATATATATATATATATATATATATATATATATATATATATATATATATATATATATATATAAATTAGAAATATTTCACAAAATATTTACACACACAAATAAATAAGAAAGCAAGAATCTACACTTTTACCGTAGAAATAATGCACAAAATAATTTTCATTTCTGTTTTTGGCAGTCCATGATTTTCTCAGAATGGCCAAAACCAGAAAAATATTCTCACTCAGAGATTTCTAGTAATTTTCACACATAATTAAATAGAAATGGCAAGTAACACACTGAATTAAACATGACTTTTTACAAAATGTGATTTTTTTTTTTTTTTTTTGGTAGAAAGAAACTATTTTCTTTTTAGTTTTTTAGTCCAATAATATTTGCTGAATTTATGCAACTTTAGAAAACCATGTTTTTACAGTGTGTAGTATAAATCTAACTGTGTATTGATATAACGTGATATTACCTACTGATTTTTTTTTAATGAAGGCTCCATAACTGAGGCTAGATATGTCTGAGACAATACTGTGTCAGCCTGTGATAATATACTTCTTAAATGTGCTTAACTTAACATCATAGTGTTGCATTTACAACTTAAACATAAAAAAACAGGCTTGGAGTCAATTGTCTTTTTCAGAGAGATGCTCAGGTTCCATATGTTAGTGATACTCAGAGAGAGCTGTCATCAAACATTTATAGGCCGGTCCCTGAAGACTTTCACAGACGTCTGTCCACAGTCCGTCTTGCTCACAGTGTGACCTTTATTGCAGTGACCAGTCTGGGACATTATGAAGTATGTATTGAGTATTTCTCCTAAAGCATACAGTCATATATAAGCTCTGATTTGGTTTCATTTGGTCTCTCTCTCTCTGTGTGTGTATGTGTGTGCACTGTAGCTCATCTGGAACTGTGGCTGTAACTGATAGTGTTGTCGTGGTGATGGAGCTTGAACTGCTGCTCGCTTGTGTACATGATGAATATGCAAGCACTGCTAATGAGGCTAATAGAGCAGAAAATTAGATGTATTATTAGAAGTTATGTACTGTCAAATGCAAAAAGAAAGAATTGTGAAAGGTGTGTGACTGGTACTCGCAGATGGAACACAAAAGTGTATTTAACACATATTTACACAAATGTTACATTTAAATTAGTATGCATACAAAAACACACACTTTAATACTTATTTAATTTTTATTTATGAAATGTAAATAAAGAAGCAGTCATGAACAGTCATCGGCGCAGTCAGCTTATCTCCATGCCCCTGTGACCTCAAAGTGTCATTTGATGGAGAAGCTTTAGTCCCAAAACTAACAGGATGCTGTCCTCTAGTGTTCACACTGAAACCTGCTGGGTTTAAACCTTGCCTTTTTTTAATGTTATGCTCTTAAAGGCATTCTTGTCCTCTAATGTTTGTTTGTTTGTTTGTTTTGTTTTTTAGCAGTATAGTAAAATAGTTCTCAGGGTGGTATTCTGAGGTCACATTTAAAGGTGACCCTAAAACACATGATGTTCATTACATGGTGACCCATGATCATTAAAACCAATTGCTGCTCAAAGTAAGAGACCCATAAAAAAAAAAACAAAGAAAAAAACGTAAGAACTGTGAATGGTGTGTGCATACAACTTTTTTTTTTCCTCAGATGTATGATGTGATCAAAGGCCCCGTATACGTCAATAATGTAGTGAAAATGTAAAAAAAAGTTTCACATATACACAACAACATTTTCAAAAGATCCTCATTTTCACCATAGACAGTAAAAGAAATGGACACAGCCACCCCATTGGATTCAACAGAGAAAAATGAAGTCAATTAGGAGCACGCACTTCCTGGGGGTCGAGCGTACTGCGCAGACTCAAACTGAACTTGATGACGTGGATGTCACGTGAGCAACCTGTCTGACAATTGTAAGTCTTCTAATAGCTGTGCCAGGGGAAATCTGAATCACCCACCAAATCTTGCAGAGAAGGCGAGCGCGAACAGGAGCAAATTTTGGTAAGTATTCTGATTAATTATCTCCCCTGACTTCATGCCTCCACGTCCCCCCGGTAGCCTCATAGACAGTAAAAGATTGTCTGCGAGCTTCTCCTCCTGTCCATACGGTAATTTATCTACTGTGCGACAGAGAGTCGCAGGTAATGACGCAATCATTAGCCTATTTTTTTTTTTTTAACTGCTTCTACGGGACCATAACGTTTGATACAAGGTAATGGAGCCTTTTATACATTTTCGTGTTTCTTTAGAAATAATTATTGGACAAATGGAGTCTTTAAACGCCTCAGATGTAAAGTTATTCGCTGTCAAAGTGGTGCCAAAATGAATGGGAGTCAATGGAATGCTAACAGCAGGTGGGGGTCCGCTAGCCAATGGCGGCGCCCAGGGGTGCTTCAAAAAAATGTGAAACCCTGCCCCCCTGATTCTCACATATCCGTGAAAATGGGCAAAAATGCTGTATTTAGAATTCCACCACAGTAGTTGGACAGTAAAGTTACCCGTAGAGAAGTGACGATTATATGTTGTTTATGATGCGTCTACGCTGTTGGTTGTAATATTGGTGAAGTAAATCCACACTTTGCTGAAGAAGCGTTAGCAAACTCTTGAGCAGCAACAACAGTAACATATACTCCGCCGTTGTTAATATGTTTGTTCGCGTTTGCATTTAAAATCGACACGTACTGCGCATGTCTACAAACCTAAAATGTACTACACATGCGCAGTCTGTTTACACGGAAATGATACGGAACCATTTAAAAAACTTGCACTTTGAAATCCGTTTACAAAATATGTTGTCGTGTAAAGAAACAGGAAAAATGCCTAAAAGTTTCCAGTTTTTAGATGAAAACGTTGTTGTGTATACAGCCCCTATGTGTCCCTCTGTTATGTAGTTAAAAATAAGAATTCATTTTCTTAAAAAGTAACTATAATTTACCACAAAGATAAACAGAGTAGTAATTTTATTTATATGCACTGAAACCTGGTTAAAGCTTGTTCAAATAGTTTGAAGTTGCCCATTTGGCCTAATGCAGTGTTATATTCACTCAATTTTAAAGTGCAGTAATTTTAAGAACATCCACCATAATGGTGTGGGACCAGCAGGGGGTGACTTCTGCTGTGGTATATCACACAATCCTATTCATAAGGCAATTATGTCCTGCACAGCTGTTTGTAATCTCTAAATGACTTTCTAAGTGTTGTTTAAAAAACTTTTATCAGCATTGAAGCACTTGTTTACTTCATGCTTTTCAAACATTAGAGTCAGCCTTTCCTGCTGTTAAAGGCCTTAAATATTACTCAGTCTGATCACAACAGTTCTTAGAAACCATTTCCGAGGCATCACCACACTCTAGGATCATTACGTCTATCCACCTCCCTGATTCTCTAAGGTTACTGCAATGCCCCCTTGAACTCTGACCATGAGCTAACAGTCAACAAAGATGTGAATACCAAACATGACATCATATACAGCTGTCTAGTTTGAGATAGATACTGTAAATAACCCATGTGAAGGTACATAACCTAATACTACTCTGCACACATTTTATCAAAACAAATATGTAGGAAATATCTGGTGAAATACAACTAATATGATATTGCAGAGATATTTGAGAATTAGAGAACTACACAGCAAATCCAACATTAAAGTTTTGCAGAGCGGTTCTGTATCCTGCCGCAAGAGGGCATCGATGAAATATCTGTATTTGTTATTCCATTAATGTCTTGCAAAGGTATCACTTTTATATTTCTGCATTTTCTTGTTTTAATGACAATACACATTGTCGAGTATTAAGCATATTCAGTGTAAGATCGCGCATGAAAACGTTTTTTTTTTTTTTTCTGCATGAAAAAATTACTAAAGTAAAGAGTGTTGTCGCTAATCTTTATATTATAAAACTTTCAGCATGTGGACTAACCAACAGTTCATCCGATATGAAAATATCTCTGAATAAAAATAGCAAAATGGACAAAAATTGTTTAATTTTAACCAACAACCTTTCTTACACAAATCCTACAGTCAGCAGATCCCTTTCAAATAGAGTTTTATGCAACTATATATTATTGTACCAAGCTTGTAAGTTAGTGTTAGTAAGCTCAGTAAATTTGCTTTAGACCTTTATATTTGCTGACCTAGATACATCATAGGCTGTATTCTGTCACTGGTATTTCCAGTATTGATGTCTTTGCATCAGAAATGCCAGAGGCATTTGGATGTGCATCATTACTAACCTATAACCCTCATCTAACATCACAATTCTCACACAGAGTAATGGAAAATCAAACACGCACACATGACTTTGTTTTACCAACCAAATGCGTTGGAATTTATTGCAATTATCTTATCGCATTGGCCTTTACCTTTCCCAGCATTGGGTTGCTTAGATTAAAATGTCATGGCTTTTGCATTTCTATAGGAACCAATAGCCTTGTAAGAAGGGCAGCCCTCTCTTACCACTCGAGGGTGTGTTCAAATAGCCCTTTTCCCCACCCACAGTGCTGTCCTCTATAAAAGACCAAGAGCCCTTCACATGAGTCACAAAGACAAGCTGGTCTAACAGGAGAGAGTCTGAGCTGCTGGTTAGAGAGTCTCGGCTATCACCCTGAAGACCCTGTTTAATGCAGTGTGTAGAACAAAGTCCTGTCTAAACCGATGCTCGAGACCTCCACTGGCGGTGCACAAGGTAAGCAGCCTTCAAAACTTTGTATAAACTTTTGACACTTCGACTATTGCACAATTTTGGAATAAATCTAAGTGGACAAGTTTTATAACTACAGGACCTTCCACTTTTGCAGAGTTCCTACTTTGAGTCCAAACGGAATTCCAATGTGGGTGGTAGAGAAGATCCGAGTGTCCGTCGAGAGGACCAACCTGCCACTTCCCATAGCGGAATACAGCTTCAAAATCGGTGACATCATGTTCGGAGACAAGACATCCATTGACAAATCCAAGAAAGTCTTGCTGTGTCCCAACATCATTACCCCGGACACTATCCCCGAGTTCTGCATTCCCCCCAAGATCTCAACCCCAGTTGAGGGCAAGTGTATGGAGCAGGGGAGGCAGACTCCATGTATCCGAGTGTCTCTGTGTGACAGAGGAAGTCCAAAGAAGGAAGTCATTGCCCGAGAGCTTTCCAATAACCATATAATCCAGGTGGAGAGTGTTGATGATGGGCCGTTTGACAACGGCTGTAGTGATGAGGAAACCACCAATGCTGATCCTCAAAGCCAGGCTGCACTTTCCCTGCCCCACTTAGCTAAAGCTCAAACCTGCTACGGCTTTTGCACCTTGCTTGAAAGTCCCCACACCAGGCGAAAGGAGTCCCTTTTCCACAACGACCCCAACTCGAGTGGAATCCCCTTGGTTCTTCCGCGAAGTAGATCAAACACTTGCTCCAAATCAGCTTCCCCCATTTTGAAATCTTCATCCTCCCCTTCTTCCTTCAGCCTGAATACTCTTGCTTCTAGACTTTCTCCGAAAGGCTTCACTTTGCACCGACAGGGAACTCTAGATAGTGATACCACCTCCTCAGCAGAGTCCTCCCCTTTCAGTTCTCCTCTCCTGAACAGATGCCCACCAAAACCTTCTCTCCTCAAAGCACTTAACCATGAGAAACTACTCTACCGCAACCTCCGGAAGGTTGCCATGTCCAGAAACAATTCCCTATCAACGGATGAGGGTAGCTCCACGGACAACAGCCCCAATATAATGAGAAGAGCATCCGAAGGCCTTGTTGAACCTCTCCCATGTGGATTCGGCTTGGCGCCTCCGGCTATCTTCCCCATGGACTTAGTTCTGCACCGGGAGAGGGTGATGAAGGAGAATCTGGTGCCCGTAGGAAGGGACGGTACCTTGCGGCTGTCGGCGGAGTACTGCCCTGAAAACCAGAGACTGCGTGTCCGCCTCATAAGTGCGGAAGGCCTGTACGCTCTGTCAGTGGACCCTAAAAGCATTAACTGCAGCGTCAGTCTCTCTCTTATGCCTGGAAAAGTCCAGAAACAGCGCAGCACGGTCATTAGGAAAAGCCGCAATCCAATCTTTAATGAGGACTTTTTCTTTGACGGTATAACGGAGGATGATCTCTGCCAGAGGTGGCTCCGTTTTAAAGTCGTTAACAAGATGTCCAGCATGAAAAGAGACTATATTTTGGGCAACTGTGATCTTCCTCTCACTAGCATTGTCACATTATAAATCCAACAACTGCTTAATTTATTTTGTGTGAGTACGTACGTGCATGTATTTGTATATATTATATGAAGTGTTATTTAATTCCAAATCTGTTTATCTGCCAAAGACTTCTTTTTTTATTAAACAAAAACTATATCAATCTTGTGGTCTTTTGTTCTCGACGGGAAGAATGATTTTAGGTATTCAGTCAACCAATAATATTTTATTCATGATAAGAACAGCTGTGACTGAATCAAAGCACGGCAGTCTTAAAAGCTTCCGTAATGGCCTCCATTTTTCCTTGTCTCATCTTGAGCGGCATGATTGACACTACACCCTGACACATAGCCGTTTACATGTAACAAGATTTTTAAATGCAATATACAAGTTATGGTGAAATCACTGATCAATTGCTCTTGTGGGAGACAAATGAGGATGCTGTTTTAACTATTACATTAGGCAAGGTATATCAATCAATGGATTCCTTTTCCCCCTCACAGAGGTATCTTTTGGGATTGAAAGTAAGTGGGGTGGATATTAGTTGGGATTACAGTGGCTGCACTTTAACAGCTCAACCCAAGTGGAGAACAGGTGGAGAGTGTTGATGATGGATTGCTTCCACATCATTAAACTTAAAAGAGTGCTAGGCCATTTGAGACGTCAGTAATACCTAAATGGTGGGGCTTACCAATCACTGATCTTTCATTGGAGGAGGTAAATAATAACAAGTCGCAATGATTGCAAAAGAACTCACCTTCTCTGATTTCATCTAAACCTGTTGTTTCCTGCTGACCTTTGCAGGGATTATAAATACCCGGAGTAACTTGAGAAGAAGATGGCTCATTCTCATTAAACTAGCAGTTTTTTTTTAACAGGCTTGCTGCCTAGGCCAAGGCTTGCCAGCTAGGCAAGCATTTAGTAAAAGGAAGGTTATAATTTTCCTTTGATAAAAAATCACGTAACCCCTGATCTTAACCACTTCAAGACCGAAAATGATTCCAGCTTGTTTTCAAAGATTGATTTCTGAGTATACTGATAAAAAAATAAAACAAAATCAGGTTTTCAAAGTGGCCCACTCCATTAAAAGAATTACCATTCTAGTTAGCATTCACAGAATGTATCACATACAGTACACTCTTAAAAATAAAGGGGCTTCATGATGCCATAGAAGAACCTTTTTGTCTAAAGGGTTGCATAAAGAACCTTTAAAATCTGAAGAACCTTTATTTTTCACAAAAGGTTATTTTTGGTGTAAGAAAGTTCTTAAAATTATAAAAAAGTAAGGAAGAAATGGTTCTTTAATAAGCCTTTGACTGAATGGTTCTTTGTGAAACCAAAATGGTTCTTTTACGGCATCGCTGTGAACAACATTTTAAGCACATTTATTTTTAGGAGTGTAAGAAACCCATGAATATATATATATTTTTTTTGTCAAACTCATCCATCTCTTATCATTTTACTTTAGTGTGCATATAAAGCACTCTTTCTTGTGCAAAGCACTTTGATCACATAACACCCTGAAGCACATGGGTTTGTCATGTGCTTCCCAGCCGAACTGTCGCATTTATGCATGTGCTGGAATACTTGAAAACAAAACCACATACAGCCTGCTCTGGGTTATGTGCAGTGTTATTCATGATATCAATATGCAGAGAGAGACGCATTAGTGGAAATGAATGAAAGAGGGAATTCAGGCCTCTTAACATATACATGAAGAACATGCATATCAATAACTATGACAATATTCATAGCATGCTTTTGACAGATGGTCATGGATGACTGTTTTGAATCATTTCATTTAAACTAATCTAATGAAGAGTCATGTTTAGAAAGTAATTAATTACCAAATGTAACTCTATACATGATGATTAATATTGCATATATTTTTGGATTACGTAAAAATTGTATACTAAAACGTATTATTTAAAATTATTTTAAAAATACCATTCTAAACTAGATTTTTATGTATTTGCATGTTGCAAGTTTTGGATGGTTGCTCTAGGTATAACATGGGCACTTAACTAAGTGCAAATAGCGATAAAGGCTATTTATAAATATATACATTTCTTAATATATGTTTAATTTAAATTATTAGGCACTTATTTTCAAAATTTTATTTGAAAATAAATGCCTTTCTGATGAGATCTGAAAAGGGGGGGGGGGGGTCACATTCAAAATGACTACAATACATCTACATCACTGGAACTGTTCATTGACCTCCGTTCACACATTGGTGAGTGGAGTTAGTGTAAATAGCCTCTGCCAACAAGGCAGACTTTTTGCACTTAGGATACATTTACACGACAACAATGTATTCAAAAAAGGAAACGTTTTCCCTTGCCTTTTTAAAAAGTTTCATACACGACAGCGTTTTCAAAACAATTTACTTGTACACATATCTGTGTAAATGGCCAAAAACGCTGTATTACGTACGCCAGGCCAGTATTTGGCGCAATCTCCTAGTTAGTAAACAGTACACGTAGAGAAGTGACGATTATATGTTGCATATGATGCATCTCCGCTTGTTGGTTGTAATACTGGTGAAGTAAATCCATACTTTGCTTAAGAAGCGTTAGTTAACTCGAGCAGCAACAACAGTAACATATACTCCACCAATGTTGTGTATGTTTGTTTGCATTTGCCTTTAAAATCGACACGTACTGCGCATGTCTACATACCTAACACATACTGCGCATGCACATGACATCAACGTTTTCAAAGAATCCTGTATTAGGTGTTGTAACGAATTAAAACTCCATGATCACGGGAAGAAGGAGGTGGGAACCGGCGGAGAATCAAACGATATTTTAATTATCAAAATAAACACAAAACAGCGCGTCAGCCCCTCACAGACGACTGACGCACACAAATAAAAACCAAACACAACTAAAACCCAGGCCTGGTCCTCTCTCGTCCGTCACTGTCGTCGCTCCGGTTTTATATCCCTCCATCTCCTCCGTGGGACTCGAGACCAGTGGGTCGAGCAGGTGTCACTCATTTCCAATCATTCCACCGGCCCCGCCCCCTCGTCACAGGTGTTTACACGCAAACGACAACGGTGGCATTTTCAAAAAGTTGCACATTGAAACACGTTTTCAAAAATAAGCGTTTTCCGTCACCAAAATGCCGTTGTTGTGTAAACAAACAGGCAAAATGCATAAAACGTTTAAAGTTTTTGGTTGAAAATGTTGTTGTGTAAACGCCCCCTTAGTGTTAATAGACACTCCAAAGTTTTTATGTCTTTTTCCCTGTTTTATTGTCCATCATTGTCCGTTTAATTATGTCGACATGTTAGTAAAATTTTTAAATTAAGTATGATTCCTTATGCACTATAAATAGCATGTAATTGGAAATGCATGTAAAATGCATTAAGTAGCATTGCAGTGCAAGAAATAACACCCCAAATCATACTCCTTTGTAGACTCCTCTATAGAGAGATTGTAGTTAGTTATACTTTATACACATTTTTCCAGAAAGTCCAGGCTAATTCTATGGGGAAAGAGAGCGAGCTGATGGTTGCCAGGCAACTCCTTTCAGCATGGATAGGCCCAAAGTCTTGCCACGTCGAGCTCTGCACAGTTAGGCACTGTCAACAGCAATCACTGCTATTTGTTTGGACTTCCAGATGAATGAATGTTCTTTTCTGTCCCTGTTCAACAGTGTATAGCATTTTTTGATTGTTGTTCAGTAGTATTGTTATTATGTCCTCAAATTCAATTTAATTATGCATTTAATTCATGAGCAATCAGCCTGGTCGAGTACATCTGCTTTGGCATCAATCAAAGTAGATTGCATTACTTAGCTGCTTATTTTATGCATAATTCCTGATATCAGGAAAAAACATTGGTTTAGTCACAGTATTTGTTAAATACATCCACTGAATGTGTCTGATCTGGCTTTCAAGGACAAATTTAATTTATTAATGTCTCTTTGCTTGTATTTCTACTTAGCTAAGAGGCCCAAAGTACAGTTCTTACCTCAGCAGCCTATTTATTAATAGTCTGTCTGGTTGTTTTTATAGAAAGCAGACAGGACCATAAACTCATTTTCTGGAGTGATATGCATTGCTTTCAGCAGTGCTGATGTATCATTCAGAGCATCTGGTGCTATTTTAGGTTAGTGATATCTGTGGTTAAATATTAAGCTTAAAGCTTTTAGTATGGCTCTGGGGATGAGCGCTATAAAGAAGCGCCAAGAAATGTGCAATGAATATGCAAACTAAGAAAAATAATAAAATATCGTAGTTAGATTTAAAGGTTAAAAGTAAAAAGTAAATGTTTTAAGGGGATAATAATGTACAGGCCAATTAAAAATTGACAACATTATCATATTTAATGTGTTAAAATCTCTGGTAACAACAAACAAAAACCTTTAAAACAATTCCTTGTGTCCATCATCCTTTTGACCATTGAAGGTTTAGAATTACTAATTATGACTTTTTAAGATTTGCAAATTGCATTCATTTATTTTGCTTTTCTAGGGGCTTTTGAAAATTCCCTAATATTGTGAGGTTTTGGGACTTAAAGACATAATTTACCAATTAAATGGAAATTACTAAACATTTAATCAACCCCAGGCCAGCCATGTAGATCTAGATTAGTGTGTTTCTTCATCATAATAGATTTGGAGACATTCAGCGTTATATTACTTGACCAATGGATCCTCTGCAGTGAATGGGTGCCGTCAGAATGAGAGTCCAAAGTAGATTATAAAAACATCACAGTAATTCACAAGTAATCCACACCACTCGAGTTCATCAATTAATATTTTGTGAAGTGAAAGCTGTGTGTTTGTGAGAAACAAATCCATCAAGACGTTTTAACAGTGCAAATAATAACACTTTTCCAAAAAAAAAATTTCCTCTCACAGAAATTCCCCAACATATTTGTTTAGAATCATTTTGGGTTGTTTTCTTGTAAACAGTGCTTGATCTATGCATATTTCTCTCCTGAGTCTGACAAGGTGAAAGCAATGTTATGGATAGATGACTCATTTGAAATAAAAAAGTGTCATTTGCAGACAGGCAGCTTTTTACTTCATAAAATGATGTTAGGCTACTTGATGGACTGGAGTGGTGTGAAATTGTAGATTATTGTGATGTTTTTATCAACTGTTTGGACTCTAATTCTGATGGAACCCATTCACTGCAGAGGATCCTTTGGTGAGCAAGTGACGAAATGCTATGTTTCTCCAAATCTGTTTAGATTAAAAAAAAAAAAAAAATTATAATAATAATTATAATCATTATCTTAGATGGGAAAGTAATGTTTATGTAATGGATGTACTATTTCTTTTACATTCACTGTATCGAGATAAATTTCACTTTTATGTATTATTTATTATTATTAGGTACTGCTTTTATATACAGAGATTGACTTGAGAAAAAAATTATTTATTCACCCCCATGTTGTTTTCAAATCATATGAACTCACATAACCATACTTAAGAATTTTGGAACAAATCATTTTTAAATGCTGTATCTCTATAGTGTCTTTTTATTCTTTGTAATGACTCAATATTTACCTGTATGTATATAACAAAGCCAATTAACCCCTTTAGGGTGATGCAAAACCATTCGGAGTTTCCTAAACCCACTGGCTGGGTTTATATTGCGATCATGACTGGTTGACTTATATTCTTTACATGACTGTACATACTGTACTCCACAATGTTGCATGTGTCTATTTAACAATTCTTTATGACGATCATGTGAGAAGCCCCATCTTGTGATTTCCATTAGTGGCATATGTTTAACCCCTCTCCCCCTTTCTAGCGCTAACATAAAGGAGTAAGACCACCTTGATTTTGTGTTTATTGTTCAGGAGCTTGGTGTAATGGGTTTTCTCAGTCTGGGTTACCGTCAGCATTTGCTGTGTTGTATCGCCGCCCCGTTGCACATAGATCTGAGCAATGTTTATTGCTCAACAGGCCATTGCAATAGAGCCTGTGTGGGAGCAGATATAGCAGCCATCTTTATATTCCATGTTGATTCAGTTGACATGGTCCTGTTACTAATGGGATTTACAGGTGGTTCCCACTGCCGGTTGGTGGCTGATTGCCATGTGTTGGATTGCCTTTCATTGTGAAACTGCTGTGCAAAAGTGTCCTATGTTATTCTCAGGACATTTCCACCCATTTAACTGCATTTACGAAGAGGCATTTATAGCTCATAGAAAAATTTATATTGGCTATAGAAAGAATTTAAGATTTTATTAATTTATATTACTTTTCAAGGTTTGGAAGTGACATTTTTTGAAATTCTTCACATTTTTATTGTTCATACCTGATCTGACCCTTTTGTTAATGTAATCAGGTTGATTTATTCATATGAAATGTATTATTATGATTTTTTTAAATATTATATTATACATCAGGGTATATTTAGTCCCATTAAATTATTTATTAATAACTTGAAATATATTTATATTGCTAAATAAAGCACTATATTTTATATGAATGAATGAATGAATGAAGTTTCATTATTGTGTCATGCATATAATTACGCCCAGCCCGCATGGACTTACAAGACACCAACATTAATAATCATAAGTAAGAGGATTAATATACAAGATAGATGTACCAGATAGACAGATCCAAAGTACATAGAATACATTGCTCCCCAAATAATAGTAATATAATTAATAATAATAATAGTACATATGTGTTCAAATTCATGCATGTATGTAATCCTATACACATGTATTCTCATTTATTCACATAATCACCCATAAAAACCCATAATCCTACACAGAACAAAATTAAATCTAATTAAATAAACTGGCTTGCCTTCTTTTCCAAGCTTTGAAACAAAGTTAGCAAAATTAAACACATCATAGTTAAACAAGCACAATCATTTTTGATCATCAGCATACCAAAATATTTCAGAAATTTGTCGTGTAACTTCCAGAAACAAAGATTCCCTTAGATCATCATAATGTGTACAATACAAAAGGAAATGAGATTAATTTTCCACTTCACCAAGATCACATAGCACACACAATCTGTTTTCCTCTGGAGTATTTTTGAATCGACCAACCTCAATGGCTAAAGGCAAAATCCCACATCTCAGCTGTGCAACCAAAGATCTTTGGCTTCTAGGTAAACGAGATGTAACATATAATTCTGGACTAAAAATCTGTTTTATATGCATATATGTTCTTAATTTTGGCTTTAATAAAACATTTTCAAACCATTTATCTTCATATTTCATTAACAGCTTATGTTTAAGCGAATTGACATTACAACTTAAATTATTTCTGTAGATATACAACATATCCACCTCCTCCAAAAATTTATATATTTTTTGTTATATGACATATAACAATATAATATAATATAATATAATATAATATATGAACTACAGTATCTATAAAGAATAAGGGTCCACGTAGTCTCATTAGATTAATTATATTTAATATCCTAAAATGTATGATAATATTGCCACAAAGCACTTTTATATTCTGCTATTTTGTATATTATATTATATTATATTATATTATATTATATTATATTATATTATATTATACCTTTAATCTTATACTTTCTATACGGCTGCTATAATGCAATTGATATAAATTAATAAATAAATGAAAATAGGAGGGTTTTTTTTTTGGTATTTTGTGCACATTTGTCATATGCACAGTTGTAATGCACAGTTTAGTGTTTCAGCTGAAATGTTTGATGAATATGTAGTGTTTCATGGTATTATTCAGATCTTTCCAAAGCTTTGCAGATGATGCTGGATTCATATGAATATTTGTCAAGCGGTTGTCTTTTCTGGACAGGAAGACGAATCCTCTGTGGTGTCCAGCAAGATGATCCATTGCTTAGTTATGCAGGTGAATCTTATATTCCTGGGAAAGGAATATTACATCCTAATTAACCAATAAAACTTCATAAAAGATTTGCCAATCACTGGCCTTACACTTGCAATCCTCATAAAACATATTTCATAGGTGCACGTTCGGGGAATTTATGGTACTTTTTATTCATAAGTAGTTTCATTATAGATTAACAAAAGAATTAAGTAGCTAATCATAAATGCTAAATGACATCAAATTGGGGTGTTGTTATGTGGTTGCTAAGGTGTTCTGAATGTTGCAATGTAGTTTCTAGGGTGTTGCTAACAACATTTCTCCTAAAAAAACAAACAAACAAACAAACTATATAATGTGATGCATCAAGAAAAACAGTGTGGCATGAGTCAACTAGCTTCACCAGCTAGAGCAAACATGTTGTAATCTCTTTGTGCCAGGCACAGCGCTAGATAACTCGAAGTGCCTGATTAGGGAGCCAGGTTTTGAATCGTCCCCTCCTCGGAAATGCATACCTGGTCGTAATGTTCTGTCTGGCTAGTCACGCTAACAGAAATTCAAGTTTAAAGTAAAAAACATCCAGAACTATCACGTGTTTGCACACAGAGTACTAAACTAACAGTTACGACAGAACAGAACAGTTGCCATTACGTCAGTATCTTTACAGTTTTAGCTTTTTCTTGTTTTTCCAGAAAGAAAAGGATGTACTCTGTGAGCTAATGCTAATAACAGGAAAAGGTGAGCCTTATCTGATCCTTGACAGGAGAAACTTGTTGTAAAACTCACTAGCATGCAGTTCTGATATGGATATTGAACAGTTTTAGAGTCAAACATGATGTCAAAGTGACGATTTAATGCATAGCAACATCTGTTTTATGAAAACAAAAATGATTAGCTTGTCACTTGTCCACCTCATTAATAAATGGACATATTGCGTGGACGTATTTTCATAAGCCGGTTATTAGCTATCGGTTATCCGTGAGAGCAGAGTTTATTATGTTCAACATCACTGTCGGTCGCATCTGGCTGTATTTGCAATCTATGAGAGTCAACATGGACATCAATTGACAACTGGCAAATTGTCTTCCTGTTCTCTGTAATGGCTGTGACATCATGCTGTTAGCGATACAGCTTTCTGTTGTTTTAGGACCAGACCACTTTTATACCAAATATCGGATGGTGCATTTTGTTGCAAGGAGTGACCGTTTCAGATGCCACTTTATTTGCATGTTTAATGAATGATGGTTTTCCCTTAATAAACTTTAATAAAGGAATAATACTTCCTTCAGTGAATAAAGTAAAAACAGTCATACATGGTAAAAGATGGCATGTTTGTTTTACTTCGTTGGCTTCCTTCCATGCAGTTCCAACAACAATGGAGGTGATACAAGCACAGTATTTTTTTCTTATCGTCTGTTTGTATTTTGACAGGGTCTTGGCTTGGCTTGCCAATTAAACATCTAGTTTACATTTGAGGTTGCGTTATTTGTGGAGAGATTATTTGAGAAGTCTTGTGACATGGTGAAGTCACAGTCAAGTTAATTTCATTTCTCCTGATTGGAAAGAGAAGGATTTGAAAACTCAAATGAAAATGTGGTTTTGTATGTGTTTTGGCACAGTAGTTGCTGGGTGTACTGTGCACTGTTGATGTTGCTAAGGTGTTTTCTGAGGTTTCTAGCACATTACATTGCAGTTGCTAGAGCACTAATATGCAGCTTTTAATTTTTTTTTTTTTGTGTGTGTGTGTTTTTGCACATTGCTCTAAAGTTGTTAAAGTGTTGCTATGCAGTTGCCAGGGTGTTTCTATGGGGTTGCTAAATTGTTTTGTTTGCACATTGCCATGCAGTCATTATAGTATTCTGATTGGTTGCCTGAGATGCTGCAGCGCATAAAGGGCCTATTTTTTCTCGGTGTTGGTGAATGTGCATTTGACACTCAAGGGCCAGCAGGTTTAGCCTTTCCTGCCCAACTGAGGACCGCAGCTCTCCTTTGATTATTCCCAACTTTGAGAAAATCATCGGAGTCATTGTACACCATCTTGCACAGATAGATGCGCAAGCCAATTTCGACATTTGGAAACGTCTGAGAAAGATTCAACGATGACAAAAGCTCTTACAAGCTCTGCTGATTCATTCACAGTCAGCAGTTTCTGAGTATTATTATATTATTATATAATCTATTATTTAGTTTGTTTGTTTGAAAGATTCTTTCATTCAGAAAGATGTTTTGTGTGTGGTATTTTGAGTGGTTGCCGGGGCTTTGTTATGCAATTGCTAAAGTGCCTTTTAAAGTGTATTTAAAGACGTTTCGTAAGATTTTAAACATATGGCTTTGCAAATGTGCAAAAGAAATGTGTCCTTAGAAAAACTTGATGAAAAATGATATCACATCTCTCCTCAACAAACTGCTTGATTTGATGTGCATTGATGCCCAAACAGTGTGGCATGAGTTATGCACTGAAGGTCAATATTTAGGGTTTAGGATTGACCAAAACCTTTAAAGCACAGCAGTAATATAGTGATAATCAGAACAAATGCAATCAAAAAAACGTATTTTCCATTACAGAGGATCATAAAAGAATTGCCATCAATGTATGCAAATATATCAGTACTCTGAAAAGCATATCACATGTTTGACTTTTACAACGTGAATATACTTTTTCTTTTGTTGTGTATCTTCCTTTTGTATCATAAATATAAAATGAAAGATCCTTGTACAGTCTGTTTACACAGTTCATGTAAGCCGTAATAATTGTGCTTGTGCTGGCTGCGAAAGGTCTGCAGTGCGAACCATGGTTTTTACCCTACACAACATCATCAAACTTTACATACACACGAATGCCTTTTCTCTCCCTCACACACACACACACACAAACATTTTGTGGTCTAGGTTCTTCTGTTGGGACTGATTTGGATGTCTTTCAAATCCTAATAACATGGGACCTGAGCGGCGAGCCTCTGTAGGCCCTGATCCTCATCAAGGGAGTAGCGAGACCTCTCAATTTAACATCAATTTATTTGCCTGTCGTGTTAGGTGTTTACAGTACATTTTGTGTTAATTGAACTTGTCGGCCTTCTGCATTTAGAGTCAGTGTGTCTCGATCATTGAGAGTAATCAGCAGGACACGATTATGAGTGCATCTTCATGTTCCTGCATCACAGCATTTTAAAATGAATTGTCTCAGTCAGGCACAATGCCCGTTTGAGGATTGGCTTCCACATGGCCGCCTGAGCCCTGCTCTCCACCTTTCCACTGGTCCTTGCTATCCAGGTACCCACTTGAACAGATGTTCTATCACTCCCAAGAAGCATGCATGGATGTGCATCCACAAAAACATTCTGACTAATTGTAGGAACACATAGTGACTGACATTTACACCCCATATATATATATATATATATATATATATATATATATATATATATATATATATATAAATAATTAGGGGTGTAACGGTAAGCAAAAATCACGGTTCGGTACGTACCTCGGTTTTAAAGTCAGGGTTCGGTTCATTTTCAGTACAGTAAGGGAAATAAATGCAAACATTAAACTGCAGGTTGTTTATTACTATTAACTTTTTTTAACAATTTTTTTTAAATTTTGCCGTCAATACTGTTGATGGTGTCCTTTATCAGTAGGCTTTATATTTATGCTCAACATGAAGTATAGATATTGTTTTGAAGACAAGATCCTTGAACACGGAGACTTCCGCCACTTAATATGTTCGTTTGGAAACACGAAAATGTATATGTTTCCCACACAAATTTAAACGGACCTTTGCTCTTTGCTCTTAAGTAGGCCTACCTACCGAACCGTGATTTTTGCGTACCGTTACACCCTTAATATATATGTAATAATAAACTTCCTAATCATCGGGAAGAAGGAGGCGGGAACCGGCGGACAATCAAATAACATTTTAATAATTCAAAATAAACAAAATCAGCGCACCAGCCCCTCACGGACGACTGATGGTTGATGGTTTGACATGCAGTTGCTAAGGTGTTATGTTGTTTTGTGGGTGGTTGCCAGGGTGTTGCTATGCAGGTGCTATAGTGTTCCGTGCTTTTATCACATTTCTATGCAACCGCTTAATCACTAATTTGTGGTTGTGAAGAGTTTCGTGTGGTTCACGGGTGGTTGCCAGGGTGCTTTTTAAGAGGTTTTCTATTAGCACATTTTTATTTGCACATTCACACTTTGCAGTTACTATGGAATTCTAGGTGGTTGCCAGGGAATTGCTATGTAGTTACTGAAGTGTTTTTGTGGATTTCTAGATTGTTGCCATGTTGTCGCTATGTAGTTGCTAAGGTATACAATCTTTTTAGCACAGTGCTATGCAGATGCTAGTACACTGTTATATGGTTGATGGGGGCTTTGGATGGTTTTCTGGGGGGCTTCCGATGTGTTAATATGCAGTTTCTAAACATGTTATGTGTGTTTTTCAGTCTTCTGAGATGTTCTGTGTTTTAATGTGGCTAGGACACTGCCGAACTATATGTTTTATGTGGTTTTCTGGGTGGTTTCTGGCTGGATTTCTAGATGGAGCGTAGCTATGCAGTTTCTAAGGTGTTCTCCATTATAGCATATTACTATGCAGTGGCCAGGACACTGATATGTGGTTACTAATGTTTTTTGTGTGTGTGTGTGGAGTAATTGATAGTGTAGATGTGCAGTTTCTAAGGTGTTTAGTGTTGATTTCTAGATGGTTGCCAGAGTGTCACTATGTAGTGTGCTGTACAGTGTTGTAGCACATTGACTAACTTGGCTTTAAATGTTGTGATTAACACCTTTTGCACTGAGCATCTACTGTTATTAACACCTTGTCAATTACAGTTTCATATTACACTTGCACTTTGGTGAACCTTTCATTGTCTGATTCATATATTTGATTGTGCATGGAGGTCACAATGTTCCTCTGTCATGTTTATGACTTAATGACATGCTGAACACATCCTAAATCAATTGATTTTCCCAATTGTTAGGAAGCTGGCTTAAAGAGTTAACAGTCTCTCCAGTTCTGACCTCATAAAAAATCATAAATGCCGCTAGCATTTATAACTGCAGAATCTTTGACAACTATGCTAACATCAAGTACACATATAAGCAGTCTTAAAGGGACAGTTCACCCAAAACTAACATCTTCTGTAAGGCCTGGGTCACACGGGACGATTTTAAAATTGTCGGCCGATTTTCCAAACCTGAGAGACCCCACACACGGCGATAAAAAATCACGGGTCTAACAGTTTTGGTCGTTCAGTGTGTGGTGTGCAGCCACACGGCAATATCAACACATCACACACGAACCGATTTGACTCCCGAGCATTCCCAGGTCAGACGGGAAATCTCGCAAAATCCCTCGAGATCAAACGTGACTTCAGAGTAAACAATCATGGCGGACGAAGAGGATGCAGTGGTCATAGTTTGTGCTTTGTTTTTAACGGAAAAAAAAACATAAGAAAAACAAGAAAAGGCGATGGTCAAAGAGGTGGAGACAACGCGAGCATGGACTATACTTGCTACATCATGATATGGAGGAAAGTTGTTGTTTTATCTCATAGAAATGTTGTTACGTACTACACAGATTAATAACCGTTGAAATAAACGTTCATATATTCGTTTCCATGTACTCTGGTGGACTGCAGTTGTGGATGTAGTTATGCCCATCGACTTTATTTGTATTTGTTATATTTGTTTTATTATATACGCCGGCTGTTTTGATTTTGTTTCCCGGTACTTCCTCACCGCCTCGTCACCTCACTCTCTGATTGGCTACACGCCACAGTCCACAGGCTGTGTGACTGTTTGTCCTCGGGGGACACCACACACGAGAAGAAATCGGGCCAAATAAATCCAACATGTTGGATATCCCCGATTTGAGATCGGAGCGGTCCCGACGTTCTTCCGAGCAGAGGAGAGCGGTCTTAACACACCACACACGGCAGGAATATTTGATCAGATTATTTTACGATAATCGGAGCATCCTAAGATTGTCGGAAGGGGTGAATCGGGGCTAAAATCGGCCTAATTATCCTGCCGTGTGAACCAGCCTTAAGTTTACTCACCCTCAGGCCATCCAAGATGTAGGTGACTTTTACTTTCTCCAGCAGCACAATAAAGAAGATTTTAAGCTGAAATCATGGCCCTTGGCTATTCATAAAAACAAGAAGATTAAAATAATACCTACGGCTCCTGATGATATATTGAGGTCTTATGAAGCAAAACAATCAGCCTGTGCAAGAAACTGATCATTATTTATTACATTTATTACCTGTAATCCTAAGTATCATGCAACGGGGAAATCTTATTCTTCTCCGCAAACTGATTCTTTTGGACAGTTCATTTCAATGAGCTGGTTCAGTTCACTAGTTTCATTTACATAATCACGCAATGATGTAACATATACACAGTTATATTGCACCCAATAATGATGTGAAATGTGGATTTTTGCATATGAAGTGAATAGGCTAGTGTTCATCAACTAACCTTTTAACATAAACAATAAGAAACCCTAAAAACTTTCATATCGCCCCTTCATTCAAGTGCTTGGTTCACACATATGCATATCACAGGCTCACTAATTGTCAGACACATCAGCAAGTGAGTTTTAATTAAGTAAGATTTAGTAGATCTGTGCTGCTCGAGCCGCAAACTGTTAAAACAGTTCAGTTCGATTTGGTGAACTGATTCAACTAGTTTACCAAAAACAACCAGTTCAAAAGAATTATTATTTCGCAATCCGGACTCTGGACCATTTGCCTGAGGCTAAAGATCACTGGTAATAATGAGTTTCTTCTTTTTTGACTCTAAAAGTGATGGAAGCTGATGACTAGCATGTTATTAATCACCAAGGACCACAATTTCAGGTAAAAAAAATCTGTTCTTCTTGGGGAAAAAAGTCATCTATATCTTGGATGGGATAAGGATGAGTATTAACAGCCAATTTTTGGGTGAACTATCCCTTTGAATGTAGAATTGGCTAGTTCGGAAGGTACTGTATAGAGGGGTTATTAAGTTTGTTGGGCACGTGTGAGTCTGGCACGTACTGGACCCGTCTGGAGACGTCTGCAGCTGGCCTGGGTTATGTAGTCGCTGTAATCCTGACACATACGTGTCCAAACACACATACATGTTATGGAGATGACATCAACCATGACCGGCTCTGCTCTTAACAACCATGACAAGATGCTGATTACAGTGAAGATCTAATAATGGCTGTGTAAACAGGATACACCTTTTAGACATGATGCATGTGAGAACACGTACTCTGGCAATAGCCTTGACAAGCTGTGGTGTCCACAATCAACAATCATGCAGGTCTAAGGCTGATTCTTTAACTTCAAACACATTACAGTCCACCACGAAAATAGAGTGAAGTCTATTTAAAATTAAAAATGTATTTTTTATGAATAAAGAAAGTATTAAATTAGAGGAAAAATAATGGTTATGCATGATATGATTTTTCATGTTTTGTAGATGGAATTTGGTAGCTGTATGTAACTTTTTATGGATTAATATGCCATTAAAACAAATATTTTCAATTAGCAAGTCTAGTCAAAAGATAATTCACTAAGATTTGTAATAAGGATAAGATTTTTTAGATGTTGTTTTGTTGAGATTTTATATATTAAATAAAAAATTTAAAATTTACCTTTTTTTTTTTTAATGGACTAACAAAATGTCATATGTCATGCCTTTTTAAAATTACAATTGGTTACAATTATTAAGTTTTTACTAACACGTTATGTTTTTACGACACATAATTTCCACAACATATATTCTAGAATATACAAATACCATATTTGTTTGTTTGTTGCTATTTTTATTGTTGTTTATTGTTATCGTTTTAAGTTTTTTAAAAACTATTATTACTTCATTTGTTCCAGAAATCATTGACTTCATATATGCAAGGGATATTATGGATATGACCTCATATTTTCCTTGCCATATAATTATATAATATACAATTTCTTTGCTCCAATGAACTCCTAGGCTTTCTGGTGATTGACCCTATATAGGGGGCTGGATCAAGTCAAATAAGCTATGCCTCCAGGCTCCATCATATTAGAACAGGTGCGCTTAATTATTATGGAGCAGGATGTTACATAATAATATACATAATAATTATTTCTTAATATGCAAACAGCACCTCCTGGAGGCCCAGGGATCAGCCCGATTTTGAGAATTGACGGGAAACCCCCTGGATGTTGATTCAGGGCTGAAAACACTGAGATTACAGCAAGATCCAAAGCTCAAAACACACAGAGTAATCACTTCCTTGTGATTATATTATTTAAGCAGCAAATCTAAACTATATATATATATATATATATATATATATATATATATATATATATATATATATATATATGAATTAAATAAGCAGTCATAATTCCACTTATTCCACCCCTTTCTTTAATTCAAAACACCAGACAGAAGCAATCACAGAGTTGCAAACTGTTAAATACAGTTCATCAATACAGCCCACAGAGCAAGAAAACCATCCCAAATTAGCATAAAAAAAAGCACCTTTGTGCCTGAATGTCTCTTCTCTTTCTCTCATCCATGGCAACACAGAAAGGCTGGAAAGGATGGGAGAAAAAAAACACAGATCCTGCCTTTCATCTGGAAGGGGCTTTTATCCACACTCCCACACTGACCATAAATATCAGCTGGGCTTTTTCTCAGATTTATTTAATTTTATTTTATTTAAGCCAATATCATATCAAAAATAAATATATAAATAAAATTATATATATATAAAGAGATATAAGAGAATATATAAGAGAACATGTACAACTGACTTGCACTATATATGTAACATGTTATGTAATAATGACACGTTGATTGAAGCTACTATAAACTGTTATAAATGACCTGGGATGACATTTATAGCTATAACTATTGTTTACAGGTAATGATTTTTTTTATTCCTGGCAGATGTCTTTCTGAATATCATGCTTTCCATCTGTTGACCATGGCGGTCTCTTATGTTTAATCACTTTAAGTAAGCCACTCTGGAGTGCCAGATAAAAATACCATAGTGTAAATGAGATCCTGTTAGCACTGGGCATAAGGCTGTATAAGATAAAAAAAATGGCTATATCTTAGAGATATTTCCTTATTCAGATACTTTAATTTGATAGTTCACTGATGGACCGGTGGCTGCTGCTCATTCAGGCTCTCTTCCAGGCCCTGGTCGCTTTCAGGCATTTATGCATCAGTGTACACCTATGCCAAACCATCAGCCCTGCATGTGCCACAGCCCTCACGTGAGACTGGCACATGCACAAGAGGATCATTTTCCAGGGTGTTATCACGAACAAACACTATTTAGAAGTCAAACACATACAGTAGAGATTTAACATGTTCCTCATATATAGAATCAGACTTCTTAAAATACAGTTTATACAATTTACAATTAGAACGACACAATATAAGAAGTTAAACAATGAAAGATAAAAAATGACATTTGAAACACCAACAAAAGCACTCTTTAAAGGTACAGTTTGTAAGATATTTGCAGTAAAATATCCAAAAAAAAAAACACTAGGCTAGTGTTACATATTTTGTCCAGCTGATAACCAACAATATCTCTAATGTTTTCATCTACTTGTAAATTATGAGAAAATCCCCATTATAAACAGTGACACGGGGCAGTGCAGTCGCCTGTCAATGACGTTAGTTACTCTTTGTGACCGTCTTTACTGACGTAGAAACCGTGTCGTGGACAAATGCGGAAGTAGTGTCTAGCATCCAGCAAACCACTAGCTTGCTTCAAACAGCTCCTTATTTACTTCTTCTTGCACGTTTCATGGTGGATTATGTTACTTAATTATGGAACATAATTACTGATTACCGTCTGCCGCTGGTTCTGTCGACAAGGACAGCTCCCGTAAACGTAAGCGTACGGGCCAACCGAACGAACAAGAGGAGGGAAAGAGCGAGGATCAATATCGGTGTTGCATTTTCTAGATGGAGAGAGCTAAGCGACAAACTTCAACTAGAAAGAGATGCCGATCTCGCTTGTGTTTTACTCGACAGGTGAGTTGTTTTGATTCGAATCTTTACAGAAAAAGTATGCTATTATAACGACCAACAAGATTAGTATTATGGGGCATACACGCCTAACGTGGGGCATCGCGTCTCTAGACCCGCACTAGGATGCATCTGATCCATATCTGATCGCGTCTTTGCATTGACTTTGTATGTAATCTACTCGCGCAAATCGTTGAACTCGAGTTTGCTGTGTATGCCCAATTATTGTGTTTGAATGTACACGAGTGTATATATTTGTTGAACAAGTGGTAATCGTTTTCACATCGTCTGATTGATGGCCGTCAGCGGTGGATAGAAGACAACAAATTCCATCATTCCATGCTCCTTCTTAGCGTTATCAAACCACGCGATTGTTATTGTTTTGGTAGTGCGCCCTCTAGTGGCAGGTCTTACAACCTCTACCTTTAAATGAAATGAATAATACACATGCAATGCTAGTAGTGTAGTTTTTGTGTAATGTTAATTAGCAGCATTAGCTGTTTTACACAGAACATGTTTTCAGTGCTTATTTTGTGATTTTATATTTAAATACACATACACAAATATTTGGTAAGCTAAAAATAGTTCAACTTTTAAAAAGCATCTTAAAACATTTTTACAGTTCATTTTGTCCTGTGCATTACATTTTTAAACGCAAAAATGTGTTCCATTGGAGCGAACACTTAGCGGTGTTTGCTAAACAAGCACATTACTATTGCTATAACTCTTACTTAAAATTCAAGATTTTAATACTTTTTTAACCCTAAATTGCTATTCACATCAAAATCAATATTTAGTGTGAAAATATGGTGTAATTAATATTTAAATTTTATATACATGGCCATTAAATGTCTGTTCAGATTGTCAAGAACATTTTCATGTTGGTAGTGTGACATATATAATTTATTTTATTCAGAGAGGTGATCTAATCCTTTTTCCCATCACACTATGACTACTAAACTGGCCAACCATTGAGATTTGTGTTTTCGGCCACATGCCAAGAGCCGCTGCTGTTACACGAAACTACAAATTGGTGGCGCTCACAAACAGACTTCCAATCTTTTCACAAACAAACAGGTGTCAGAAGGTTGCGCAAACACTGTAAGTAAGTCACCAGGTTTTTCGGCGTTCCTGTAAGCGCCACCTAGTGTCAAAAAATGCATTGCATGGTGCCGAACAATAATATTAGTGTGAAAAGGTATTAAAATTTGGCGTGTAACTTGTCCCAACAGATGTGAATCATAATCGTGTGAATGGTTGTGGAAAAGTGTGCTATAATTTTTCTAGACAGATCATTTTTTGTCTAACAGACTAAAAAACGGTAAATACATTCAGAACACCTTATCAACTCCACATAAACAGCTTAGCATCATAGTAGTGGGTTTTGTGTAAATATACTAAGAATTATTAGCAAATTGCAAATAAAACAGCAAATAAAAAGCACAGTTTGCAAAAAGATGACCCATCATTAGAATCTCTCTCACTGGCCATGTTGTGCAAAAGAAGAAATACTGTCTCACAAACAAGGCCAAAGCCAAATAGTGCGACTGACTCACCTATATCCAGGTGGCTGACATCTGATCCCCATACTGTGCTGCTTAATGAACAATCATGGTCAAAAATAAGATACGTGTCTGCCAGCTCACTGAAACAAAACAATATGCGACAACAAGTTTACTGTTATAGTTACTTAGCAATAAACACATTGATTTAGAGTCACTATAGGCCTAAAAAGTAGCCTTAGCATAACGAATAGCTTTGCTAACGTTTAGCGCCCTTGACCTTCTTCAAACAGCTGTAGGAGGGAAATTTTGTCCAACAGAAAAAGGTTTTGGAGTGGTTTTCTCCGAAACACTCAACGCTAAATTGTGTCCTCATTCGTCAAAAGCTGCAACAGCTGAATGATAGCAGCAATAATCTCAATAGGTGCCAATCAGGTTTTCAGATTGCTACAGCTACCACTGAACGTAAAATGCAAGAGGAATGTTATAGGTGGGATAATTACGGCTGGTATCACTTTGGGATGACAGGCTGGTGAAATTCATGAATTCAGAACAGCCTAATTTTAGGTATGAAGGACATTTATGATGCATTAAAACCTTGAGAACTACTTTGAAGTCTCTAGGAGGAGAATTAGAATAAATTGTTTTGTATTAGCATATGAGTCTACAAATTGCATGAAAAATACCTAGAAAACAGATATTTTTTATAGTAAGTGACCTACATAAATCATAAGTGTTTTCCAAATTATTATAATAAGGCACTCAACACTTGAATGAATATTTGCTTTTCTGTGACAGCAGCGACCCCTACAGGACGCCAATGGAATTTAATTCAAGTTTCAGTATTAATACAGCCACTTATTTTGCGAATATGTAAATTAATTCGTGGTTATTTCTGGAAACCTGAATCCTGTTGCGTGACATATCAGTTTTCACCAGTGGAGTCTTGATTAAAACAACCAATGACATGAAACGTCTTTAATAATGAGAAAAATCCCATTGCTAAAGACAAAATGTCCAATCTCATCTTAAAAGCAAAGTAGATTTAAGCCAAAAATAAAAAACGCCGTTTTTATTTTATCGAAAGAATGTCCCAGTTTTCCTTTTCAAGTTTATTATTTATCACCAAAAAAATACCATGCTACTTTAGATTACACCAAAAAAAAAAAAATAACAAAAAAAATACTATAGTGATACAATAGTATTATATGAGCTACCTTGAAAAAACTATAGTACATAAACATGATATCATTCATTGTGAAAGTGTATGAAAGTACCATGGTATTACCATCTGATACCATAGTATGGCATTTCTCTATAGTCTATATGGTTGCTCTTTTTCAATATTATCCGTAGTTATAGAAACAGAACTACAGTTGTTTTACAGTGACAATATTTTAGAAGTAAAACGACAAAACTGAAATAATTAGCAGTAATTAAATTAACATCTCACTCTAAGTGAACATCTTAAATAACTTCCCCTGGTTCAAAAATAGATGCAGCAGACACCGCTAACCGCTAAAGAAAGTGCTCGAATAACATAAGTATCATTGAAGCGTGAGTGGAAGTTATTATTGGAGATGTCAGGAATAAACCGGGGAAAGATGTGCCGACGACATCCAGATATTTGTTTCACAATAGCGCGGCGCAAAGCAGCCTCTCTCAGCATAATCAGGTGCTCAGAGAAGCAAAGAGAGGCTCACGGTGGGGCCGCAGCAGGTGAAGAGCTTTAAATTGTCATTGCTAGAGCTCCCGCTGTGAATTCTTCCTTATTTTACCCTCTGTGGTTTTGTTGTACAGTATCCCGGCTCGTGTACATGATTCATGGAGTTCACTGTATTACATAATGCTAGTTCTACAACAGGTTTTGATATTGTGAGCTTTTTTTTCCTGGAAAGACCAGAGCAATTGGGTAAAGCATGAAAAATTATACATGTATGTTTAACAATGGTGAAATGGAACAAAACCAAGGAGAAAGATATCTACTACAGGTCATTTTTGATTAACTTTTTGTTTGTCGCTGTTGTTGAGAAACATGCTTTTTTAAGCCCAGAGTGTATCTACTTATGTTAACTGTAAGCTTTGCTAATTAGCAGAAACTATATTTAAAAAGATTTATTTTAATTATTTAAAATGATTTATTATTTTAAATGAGAAAAAAAATCCTGACAATGTTTTTTGTCACTATATCGCTCAACAATATCTGAATATTAATCGTAAATATTGTTGAATCTAGAAATCAACTTTAATTATGTATAAAGATTATTTTCAGCTCCACGTTTTGAATTGTATATACAATTACAGATACACAATTTCAGTGGTAACCTGTTGTATTTTAGTATTTATTTATTACGGTTTAGGGTAAGTACATTTTCAGTAGTTTGTTGTGCTTTTGTAGATTTTATTTGTTTTGTTTTAAAAGTGTTTCTAAATAGTTTTTCCAAATATTTAGTTTTTTTTTCAGTTTTAGTTTCTAGTCAGTTTTATTTCTACTGTTTTTAACAGTTTTCGTTCAAGTTAACAATAACAACACTGATGTTTTAATAGCTAACAGCAATTGAAAACATATATGTAAACCTACCAACATCTGTTGCCATGACTTATCATGAGAGTAAAATTTTTTGTGTTATTCGCATAACATCAGTATGCAATAGTTTTTTATTGACATCTGTAAAATATTAAAAAGGTTTTGTACAACTCTGTAATGGAAATGCAGCAACTAGAAAATGCAAGTATAATATAAAGTGGAGATTTCGTATGAATTTGTCAGATGCAAATCATACAGAAATGCACAAATTAAAAAGTAATCATATAGTATACCTCTAAACAACCATCAGTAGGGCATAGATCATAAAAAGTACACAAATTAGATTGTACAAATTCATAAGAATTAGCCGCCATTTCACCAAAATGTAAAATAGTTACGAATAAGGCCATGTTGTAACAGATTTTGTGATATTCACCCATTAAAATCTTATTGTGTGGCATTTTGCAAATGAAATGGTGGTGAAAGATCACATTGCATTGATTTAATTAGAGATTGAACCATCTGGTTAAATATAGACTGTGGGGGAAAAGCTAATTCAGGGCCTTAGTGTTGGGCTGTTTGCTTGTAGCTCAAGATGTTTAAATGAGAAGTGAGGTGACTCTTGGGTAACGTGAAATGATCCAGAAAACCTTTTATCATGTGGGATGTTGTTTTAGTAAAACGGCAGTGCTCATCTTAAATGGCCCCTAATGTTTCTGCATTCAACCTATAGATTTCTGTGTTTATGGATGGAGCTGAATTTACAGTTTTGATATGCACACACATAAAAAATGAAAATGTTTTGGCTTGTACAAAATGATAAAAAAAAATAATAATAAATTGTTCATACCGTGAAAGTCTGGGATCCAAAGTATAAATAAAAACAGAACAAACATTCTTCAGAATATCATCTCTTGTGTTCTGCAGAAGAAAGGCAAACTGATTTAGACATGAGGGTAAGTAAATTATGTCAAAATGTTTATTTTTACTTGAACTATCCCTTTAAAATTCTGTTTCTTCTTTTAAATGTAGGTACTATAACTCTAATGTGAGCTCTACAAACAATAAAGTAGGCTTAATGTTGTACGATAAAGAAAGTAAACCGTTTTTTTATTGTTTGTTTTGTTTTATTAGCCTTTGTATATGTATACGCTGCTTTGTGAATCACTGTGTGGGAGAAGAAGCTTATTGCATGAGACAACTAGCCAAAACACACACCTACCCACCTACCATCGGAGCCATCGTTGTGACTACGCTTTCCGCTAAAGACACAACAAGGGAGAGGAATCCATGCCGCATTCATCTGAAAAGCCTTTTTAATCGCAGCAATTAACGTCATTTAGACCAAACAGAGAATGTAATATTCAATCCTACTCTTTCAGATGCGGAGGTAAAGGGTTTCACTCACATGAATACAAGGAGCTACAGTGGCTTCATTAAACGCTTCAAAAAGCATATACACACGTAGTGGGTTATTTAGTTATTGAACCACTTACGTGCTTTGCACAAGTATCCAGAGCCTTAACTGAATCTTATTTAGCAATTTTATTGAAATTTAAAAAGTTCATTTGAAATTAAGTTCCATATTTTAAGTTTTAAGCACTTGAAAACAAAACTGATTATTAAAGGGGGGGTGTAATGCTATTTCATGCATACTGAGTTTTTTACACTGTTTTTTTTTTCACAAGTTTCGGAAAGTTTTTTTCGAGTATGGCTCTGTGTGACGTTAGATGGAGCGGAATTTCCTTATATGGGTCCTGAGGGCACGTTTGCTGGAAGAGCGCGCGCTCCCGTATAGCACAGCACTGAGAGGCTGAGCACAGACAATCACTGATCAGAGCGAGAGCGTCGCGAAATGTCACAAAAGGAGTGTGTTTTTGGTTGCCAGGGCAAGACAACCCTGCACAGATTACCAAAGAAAAAACAGCATTAAGGGACCAGTGGATGGAGTTTATTTTTACAGAGCATCAACGGAGTTGTGCAAGTGTTTGTGTTTGTTCCCTGCATTTCGAAGATGCTTGTTTTACAAACAAGGCCCAGTTTGACAACGGATTTGCGTATCGTTTATTTCTTAAGGATGATGCAATCCCAACGAAAAAGGGTCACGATCGTGTGTTGGAACCGCAGGCGGTGAGTAAAACTGCTTCAACTATCTCTGCCTCCTTGTTATTGTGTCCGCCTCCCATCGGAGACCCGGGTTCGAGCCCCGCTCGGAGCGAGTCGTTGCTGCTGCTGCTCTCGTTCAGTTTCAGCCTTCACAGCTGTCACAGCTTTCAAACGCTCTCAACGCAAAAGCTTACTCGCGCTCGTGATTCTTTAGCTCCGCCCACACGTCACGCCTACAGGCGCTCGTGTTTTTCCGGGAAAAATCGGTACAGACTATCTTTCTCTTATTAATATAATACAACTAAATACTTTTTTCAGTTATGAAGGATGCAGTACTACTCTATAGGTACTCAAGATTAACAGGATATTGAGTGAAAACGAGCATTTCACCCCCCCTTTAAATGTGACATTGATTTGTGTTCTTCACATGTGCCCCGTTTCCACCGCAGGAACTTTACCCAGGACCTAGGGACTTTGGCCTGGTACTCGGTGTGTTTCCACCACAGGAACCAGGAACTAAATAAAGTTCTGGGTAAAAAAATGCCCCTCAGAAAGTCCCTGCTGGTGAGGTGATACTTTTTCAAAGTTCCGGAACTTTCGGGGGCGGGACTTGGGCGCTAAACATCCTGATTGGTTGAGTTCACGCAGCATTGGTTGAGTTCAACCACCATTTATTCGGATCATTTTTTTAAATATTACTTTTATTGTGTCGTGAAATGTAATTTTTAAAGTATTTCAGGTGAGAATTTAGTTAAAACTCAAATCTGTGGTCTATTTATAAAGACAGCGCCTATTTAAAAATGTGTTTCGCCGATCTCGTAGACGGTGAGCTCCACGCTATCAGCGAGAGCTCAGTGATCATGTATCCGACGAGAAGCAGCCTCACCTCGGCTAGACCTTCTGATGTCTCTTTAGTGGTTAAAAATAAAGTATAATTCATTTTGGGTAAATCTAACAGGTTTTCTTTGGTCTGTATTCAATTTATCTATATGTTAAAATAAAAATAAAAAAGGCAAATTTATATAATATTTCGTTTCATTGTAATGGCTGTTTATATACACACATATCCCTGAACTAAGTACATTTCTGCAGCTGTTATTATGTTTAAATGAAAACGAAAAGAGGCAGTGGTATTTGATATCCTATTTCATTTTATTGTAAATGTACAGTGAGGAAAATAGCAGTAGTCAAGGCGAGCTGACTGAAGTTAAGTTCGCTGCTTTTTGCAGATTTACCGGACGTGCGTCGTTGCAGACATCACACTCCCGAGTCGAATGCACAAAGTCTGAACTACCGAGGAGGATGCAGGTCCAAAATCAGCGTACTTTGTATTGAGAAATGTGCGCAGACCTATGTCACCAGTCTATTTGCCTAATCTTCCCGGTACACCATGGTGGAAATGCAGAAAGTACAAATGTTCCGGGTAATTTCAGTGGAAACGTGCCAATGGTTAGTTCACCCATGATTTTTTTTTAAAATCCAAATAACTTACTTTCTTTTGTGGAACTCAAATACGATGTAAAATTTTTTTCTTCTTCACAAAATGAAAGTATGAAAATGTTCAAACAAATACTGGTTCTCACATGTCTCATCTAATCACAACACAATATTTTCATCCATCCACACCAGCAGATGTCAGGATATATTGCAATACCACAGGGATCATATGGTGGCTAACATAGTCCACTAAATGAGTGAATGAAAATGAGTTATCACATACTGGCAACAATTCTTTTTGCAGAATGTTTATTTTATTCAGAATTATTGCGCTATTATTCTATTCTGCTCTGTCTGTGTTGCACACAGCATTGCTCGTTCCTCGCCTACTCCTGACTGCAAACTGGATATATTCGCATGACTTGATGAAAAATATACCTGTGATGTATCAGTTATGCACTGAGGAAAATAAAATGTCTCAATTCAATGCATTAAACAGCACAAAAATTAACTGTTTGCAATGGTGGATTGATTTGATTCCTGATCGACATTAAGGGATGTTTAAGCATGCACATCAAATTATTTTGACTCATTGAAACTGAATCGAATTGGTCAGATTGCGTGAACTTAAATTTCCGTTTTTGAAACCGCTTTAACACAGACTGATTTCTTCGGTTATTTCATGTTAGGTTTTAATACTTTTAAAATGTTTTTCTTAACGTCTTTTATGAAACAGCCCCCTGTATTACATTTTTGAAGCTTGAATCTTTAAATCTCCATTTGTGTTCTACAGAAGAAAGTTTTGAGATTTAGATTTGGAATCACATTAGGGTGAATAAATGGGGACACATTTTCTTTTTAAGGAAGACTGTCCCTTTGAGAGGCACAGCTATTGCCTCTGCCTGCGGATAACACTATTTCTGCCACATATTTGTACAAAACCCCCGAGTAGTTAATAATTGTTGACGAAGGATAGCTGTAAACATGAAGTCTGAAGTGTGTTCCAAACAGGTAACAAATAAAATCAAAATAATGCTTGAATAAGGAAAAGATTAAAAAAACATTATTATAGTTCTTGGATGCCCAAACGGGCACAACATATTGGGTTATCAGGAAATGGAAGCTATATCAAACCCCCCAGACATGGGAGAAAAGCCACAGAGAGGCCAACAATAACTTTGAAGGAGCTTCAGAGATCAGGAGTCGAGAGCAGAATAAGTGCAGCAGTCAAGCATGTCAAAAGCTCTGCAAAACATCTGAGAGTAGCACAAAGAAGCCCTGACTTTAAAAGAGCCACGTGGAAGCTTTGGAACAGCCTCTGATTTTTTTTTTTTTTTTTTTTTTGCAAGACACTCGGTTTATTTTCAATTTCAAGATATTTGTCTACCCTTATAAAGTACTGTGGCAGTACCAAGGCACAGTGATAGAATCCAATGGTAATGCCATGGTAAATCAGGATTGGGCACCCCTGCTCTATGTTGCTGCTAGGGCATTTAAAATGGTTAGCATTTTGTGAGTTGTGCTCCTGGAGGGCCACTGTCTGGCAGAGATCAGCTCTAATCCTATTTAAACACACCTGAATCAGAAAAATCTAGGCAGGTGTGCTGGAGAAAGTTGTATCTCAACTCTGAAGGATGTTAGCCCTTGAGCAGCAGGATTAGGAACCCCTGTTATAGGTGGTTGCTTGGTCATTTGAATAGGTTAGTGAGGTGTTTTGAGTTGTTGCTAATCCATTGCTAGGTGGTTTCTAAGGTGTTCTGGAGTATCCAATCCTTTTCTGGACAGCCACTGTCCTGCAGAGTTTAGATCCAGTTTTAGTTAAACACAACTAAACCAGCTAATCATGGTCAATTATAAAGGATTACTAGAAACTTCAAGGATGCCCAGGTTCTAGATTAAGGTTCCTGAAATCCATCCCTGGAGAGCCAATTCCTTGTAAAATTAGATACATTTAATCAGGGTTTGGTTTAAAACTCAGATGGGCAGTGGCCTTCAAGGGGACACATTTTGAGAAACCCTGTTGTAAGTGGTTTCTAGGTGGTTTCTAAAATGTTCTGTGGGGGGGTGGGGGTGGGTGAGATAGTGTCAGGTGAAATGTCAGATTTCTGATTAAACAGGACAGCATTAAATGATAATCCCTTCAATGCGAGAACCTAAATTTGGAAAGTCTGTCTGTATAAAACCATTTATTGAATTAATCGTACATTGAATGTGGTTTAACATCACGAGTGTTAATAATGAATGTCTGGTCTGTCTGGTCTGGAGAGGATCTTTCATAACCCGCTGAGGTACATCAGGTGAACTACTCCTGTAAATGTCACAGTTTAATAAAGGTTATGCTGCTAATGTAGGGCAGTCTACACCCTGTCTGAACTGACTTACACCTACAAGTCCATTAGTCATGTTTTGACAGGTTCATTTTATCTTATTAATGGTGCTTGCCATGGAAGGAAAAAACGTAAGTTTTAAATCTCGAAATTGCAACTTAATTTTTTGTAAGTGTAATGTTAACTCACAATTGTGACTTTAGGACTTGAAAGTTCTAACTGGGAATCCAGAATTTCCAACTTCGGAGTACAAATGGAATGCGCCTTTTGAAACACACTTTCATATTTCGTTTATACTCAAGGTAAGTGATCTTAACACACCCCTAACATTAAAATCAAGATAATAAACCACATATCAGTGCCCTGGCAACAACCTGCAACTTTCTAGTGCCATGGTAATCGCTAGGATGTGGCTAGATAGTTGCTAAGCTGTTTAGAGTGGTTCCTTTGGTTTTTAGGGTGTCTTTGCTCATTGTTAGGATGCTGCTAGATGGCTATTTGAGTGTTCTGGTGGTTTCTAAGGTGCTCTGAGTGTTTTTAAGATGTTAGGATCTTTCGAGTGGTTGCTCGGGTGGATACTAAAGTGTTTGGTGTGGTTGTTGAGCAGTTGTTAAATTGTCCTCTGTTGAAGCTAAGTTGGTGAGTTTTGGCACACGTATTTTTTTTATGCAAATACCTAGTTTTTTGTTACTTGCACTACTCAAACATTAAATATTTGCTTCATGTCGGCCTTTCATAGACATCAGAGGTTGGTTGGTGTCTGGGGCCAGTCCTCTGCTAGCACAAGGCCCTTTCATGCTGAATCAGTATTTTGTAAAGTGTCTTTTGAAGTGCTAAACCAATCCATTCACCTTGTCTGAGAGGGTTTCCGCTTCAAAATGTCACAGTGTTGTGGAAAAATACTGCCTGCAATTAACAGTGTTGAATATTCCACTGTGAATCATGATACGGATGTTGTTGTTTTTCTCTTAGCACCCTTTAAAACACTATAACGAACCACCGCTTTTCATGAACGACCTTCAAGAAAACAGAGTGAAAACTAGAAAAGTTTGACAAAATAAACTATAAATGTTGTCTTGACATTATCATGTCTCAGAAATAAAAATATATTTAATGTCTGTGCTGTTCTGGGTGGTTGTTAGGCAGTTGCTACAGTGTTCTAGCTGGTTGCTAGGGCATTGGTAGATAGTTCTTTTAAAGGTGTCTTGACTCGTTGCTAGAGGGTTACTAGAGTGTTCTGGGTGTTTACTATGCATTATCTAAGCTGTCCTAGCTGGTTGCTAGGGCGTTGATTGGTGGTTGCTGAGGTGCTCTAGGTCATTGGTAAGATGTGGCTAGATGGTTGCTAAGGTGTTTCGACTGGTTGCTAGGTAGTTTTTAAGTTGTTAATTGTTTATTGCTTATTGTTATGATATTTTTAGATAATTGTTTTAGCATACTGATGGTTGCTAAGGTATTCTGAGTAGGTAGGACATTGCTAGGTGATAAAGGAGATCTGAAGGGTTGCTAGGGTGTTGCTAGGTGTTTACTTAAGTGTTCTGTGTGGTTGAATTGTTTGATGTTGTAGCTAGGGTGTTGCTCAGTGGTTGCTAAGGGAGGGTAGTGTCTAAAGCTAATTCGTAAATTTTTGCTATGATGTTCTGGGTGTTTGCTGTGGCCTTGTTAGGTTAAGTCCTTGTTCATTGTTAGTATGTTGCTAGATGTTTTTTTGAGAACTCTGGTGATTGCTAAGGTATAATGTAGTTGTTAGGGTGCTTCCTAATGTGTTCGGTGTGGTTGCGGAGCTGTTGTTAGATAGTTTTTTTGTTGCTGAGGTGCTCCTATGTGGCTGCTAGGTAGGGGTGGGTAATAGGAAAAAAATCTTATTTCACAATATGAGCAATTTTATTTCACAATAAAGACATGTATCACTATATATATATATATATATATATATATATATATATATATATATATATATATATATATATATATATATATATATATTGCTTTAAATAAGGTCTTGATATTTCATAATTCTTGTCACCGGTGTCAATTTCACAAAAACCTAATGCTAGCCTAAATTAATTCTTTTTTTTATAAAATTATAAATAATTAAATGTATAAAAACACTGCATATTCTTCTTTGTGCAATATGTACAATTTTACAATTTAACGATTTACTCCTGCAGCCATATTAAAATTCCAATATCTCTGGAACCGAACCATATAGGGCCTTAAAAATGAAGATACCAAAATAAAAGTTTGTTAAGATACAATATCTAAAAGGGCATTAAAATATATTTTATACTTTTGAGTTGCAGGCATGCAAACTTTAGAGATAAAACTTGAAAAGTGCCCTTTCACCATTTTGAATGGTCACGATTGGCACATAAGATATCTTGATCGCTGAAGTCAACAGATTTTACCAACAGACCTACCTATCTCTGTATAAAAATAACATTATAATGCTGCCATCTTTCTGAAGTAATTTTTACCCCCCTGTAATTTGGCTCTGTATCTCAGGTGAAAATGGCCTTTGTGACCCCCCTCTACAAAATCATAGATTACTCCGTAAATGTTCATCCATGACATTTAATATTCTGGCTTTCAACACAATACAAAGTGGATGAACATTTTATGGTCCTACGCTTTCCAGAGACAATATACATGCATATAAAAACATTTAGACCACTTCACTTATTGTTTGCTCTCATGATATGAAGAGACTTTCAACCAGCATGACAAAAAAACGAATCAGTTTTGAACCAACTCACCTACCCTTCCTTTACTTAAGCGTTCTCTGTGGTTGCGGAGTTATTTAATTTCATGTGTTTTGTAGCCAAGGTGTTATGAGGCTTTGCTAAGGTTTCCTGAAGCTAAAATTCAGATTTTCTTTGATGAATAAAAAGTTATTTATGTGTATACGTGTATTAAAAACACATGTCTGCATGCTTACTGGCTCAACACGCATTTGATTCCTGCCTTTAAGGTCACAATCCACATGCCATGTGGGTGGCTTTGTAGATCTCGTAGCATGAGGCTGTTTGTACACATGTCACTTTCTAATGGTGGAAGCGATGACAGGCTGGATGTGTGTGTGTGTGTGTGTGTGTGTGTGACAGGTACCTGTAGAGACATCCTACAGGTTGACAGCTCAGTGTAGCCCCTGGCATCTGAACAGCTCATAGAGGGGTAAACTGTGCCGCGTGTGCTTCATTTCTAGTCTTAATTGCCCTGCATGCTGTCAACATCAAGGCTCATAAGGAGCATGTCGCCTGCCTATGAAAAGAGATCCAGCTCATGTTCTGTCTCATTATTTTGAAACGATATCCCTGACTGACAGTAGACGGCATGAAATAAATTCATAGATTTGATTTTTGATTCAAAACACACCTTAAGTATTAAACTTTGGTGTGCAACTTGTCCCTCACCGTTTGTGCAACTGGCTTCAATGACATCTCAAATTGTGTGGCTTGTTATAGAGTCGATGTCTTTACATTTTTTTTTTTACTCTTTTTTTTAATTTAATATTAAAAATGGAGTTTACACATGCAATTACATAATTATACATGTGATTTGACTGTCTTAAATTCATGATATCAGTAAAAGGATGAGTTTTTTTTGGGGAGGGGGTATGTGTATATATACAGTATATATGTGTGTGTGTGACGTGCGACATGTTCTTTATCTCTTATAATCTATTCTCTCCCAGTCAGACATCATTTAATAATCAATCAGACGTCATCCCCAGCTTGATCCCTGTCTAATCATATCTGAGGTTCTGATCTGAGGCTCAGCTCTGGGTCACATCTGGGTCAACATCTTCCATGTCACCATATCCAGTTGCAGGTCTGTCATGATTTTCTAAATGCATGTGTGTGTGTGTGTGTGTACATACATGTTTGAGACCACCGCCTCAGGCACGGCAGCTAATTGCCAGCTTCCCAGAAATAAGCTTTTCCAGCCGGACGCAATTTTTAACCTTTTAAACCTTAAAAGTAACCAATATCGCCTGTGATCGGAAGCACATTGGCTAAAACGGATGAAGCAGAGTGATAAAAATCTAAAAACTGATGCAACTAATTTAATCTAAAAGCATGCAAAAGAAACAACCGAGCTTTTCAACCAAAGCATAAAGCTAAACGAGAAACATTTATCCATTTAATCTACCAAATGAAGGTCCATTAAGTGATTATATGTGATATATGTAAAGGATTAAATTGACAGAGGTCAGTATTTTCCATCTGGTATTGTAGGTCTAATTAAATGCTGGTGGTTTCTCAGGTAATAGAGAATGAAATATATTTTGCTCACAACAGACTGAATTAATTTAGAATGACAAAAGGTGGTTACCATTAAAGACTAAGCGAGTGCTGTCATCTACTGGAGGCAGTGATAACCTGCTGTTTTGAGAAAGCTCAGATTATTCAAATCATTCGCTTATTCACTTGCCCTCATGCCCCTCTCTTAAAAAACAATACCAATTTTGTTTTAAAATATCATTATATATATATTAAAGGTACAAATTCCCTCCCGATTTTCTATTTCATATAACCTATTAAAAATGGGAACACAAAAGAAGATATTTTGAAGAATGTTCCAACTTATTTCGTCCATTTAAAACTATTTTCAAACTATCTTCTTTTGTGTGGTAAAAAAAATGCATATTTAAAGCTCATTTACTATCAAATGTGTTAAAGAAAGGTAGTATTTGGATACATTTGCCTTAAATTTATTCAGAATAAGTGTAAAATTATTGTTTATTAGGCTGTTTTATATTATATATTTGCATATTTATTATATAGGTTATAATTAAAGGACGATTATGCAAAATATTGATCAAATATCATTACAATGCTCTTTAAAGAAATAGTTCATCCAAGATGTATATGAGTTTGTTTCTTTATCAGAACAGATTTGGAAAACTTTTGCATTGCATCTCTTGCACACCAGCGGATCCTCTGCAGTGAATGGGTGCCGTCAGAATGAGAGTCCAAACAGCTGATAAAAACAATAATCCAGTCCAGTCCATCAGGTAATGTCTTGAGATGTGAAAAACTGTTTGTAACAAAGCCCCTCAAGGCATTTTAAACTGTATTTTAAAATGAAAAAGTAATCATTTTCTGAATCAGGAGAGAAATATGCACAAATTAAATACCATTTACAAGCGAAAACAATCCAAAAATGGTTCTAAACAAATATGTTCATGTTGAGAGAACAACAGAGGACTCTTACGAATTACGTATTATTATCAACAGAATCAAGTTAAAGCGCCTTGATGAATTTCTTTATTACAACTCTCCACAGTACATTCATTAATGGAATGGAGTAATGTGGATTACTTCTAGATTACTGTTTTGTTTTTAATCCACTGTTTGGACTCTCATTCTGACGGCACCCAGAGCATCCACTGGTGAACAAGTGACATAATGCTACATTCTTCCAAATCTGTTATGATGAAGAAACAAACTCATCTACAGCTTGAAAATGGATGTGTATGAGGTGGGTAAACATTTTTTTTTTATGCACCATACATAACTCTGGTTGCTCTCTATCTGAGCAAACACTTGTGACATTTACCATAAAAGCCTGAACCTTCCATCTAAATCATACAAATCAGAGTGACATATTCACAAGCCAATACCGAAATCCATAAATTTGTTACCGCTACACACTAAACACACTCGCAGCTCTTACTTTACGCAATCATTTAGGCGCCAAAAACGTGACATGAGTTATGAGCTCATAAGACGCCACGCTGTCGTATGGAAATAAGTGTGAGACCTCAGAGGCACAGAGCGCGACGTTATTTCATCACTTCCCGTGTATCGACACCCTGAACTTTACCTTAAAGTGACCTTGCAAATGATTTACTCTTGTTTACACTGCAGACGGAGCGGAGGGTTCAATGAGGAGACATTTGTTTACCGGCTTCCTTCCAGAAAGCTCGTACGAACGCAGCATTGTGGCTTTGTGAGTCTCTTTTTCTTCCACGTGCTATTTTTAGGAGACACAAAAATGCCTCCCAGCAAATATCGCATGAATATGGATGGCACTCCGTGTTGTTGAATGTGGTTTTGAGCAAAAAAAAAAAAAAAAGCTGCAACAAAAACACAAACATGCTTGGAGGTAATGCGTATGCACCTTTCATAAATCCTCAACAAGAAGTCTTCCATTACAGCAATTAGGAGACATATCCAGCTCGTGCTGTTTGTTCAGAAGGCAGAGTGACAGCAATACATTCCAAAGCTTTCACAAAAGGATTATGCTATTTTTTTTTCAGGATTTAGGTTCCTAACAAATCCCTACAACTAATTTGAGCGAACACATACAGCTCTGTACAAACCAAACCGGCGGAATCCTTATAAAAATGTATGAAAATTATGTTTCCGATTATTTTCTCGCGCTTTTATTTATGCCAGATTTGAAACGCCAGTGCACTAGTTTAAAGCCAAATCTGTCATCCGTAGGTTCTTCAAATAGGGTATGCAAAAACTCATTATTCATTCATAATTGATGCACGCTGCTTTTAATTGAACACCGTGATGCACAACTTTGATTTATCGTATTCCAGAGTCAATTAAAAACGGCTTTGTTGTCGTGCATAAATCAAAAGAACCAGGCTTTGAGTCCTGTAAGGTTCTCCGTCCTCTGTGTAGTTTGCGAGTCAGTGTAATTGAAGGGATGTCTATGTATATAGCTTTAAATTTGGGCCAATTTGGGGCTCGCTGAGCATGTATCTTCCAAGACAAGTTTATTTTTACGATAGTCAATTTTTCAAGTCTCCTTCGGCGTCAACTCATATCCTTGAGAAGGAGGCCAGAGAAGAGATGATTTACTAATCAGGTCTCAGTGGACCAGTGGTCAAACTCTTCATCTTAAAGGTGTCATAACAGAGCTGGCCAGGAGAGGGTGCTGTTGCACTCTATATAAACACTGTGTGAGGATGTGAGGATGATCCTCTAGAATCCTGCTGGAAAGACTTCTTCATTATCAACATTCACATACACTACAGTTTGATTTGGAGAGCTACATTACTGGTCATTTAACCATGGAAATAACTGAAAATGTAATATAATCCTAATGTATTATAGTACACGTGTTATATATTTTCATAAAATACTATTTTCATAATACTGCTCCTTATGCATTTAGAGGTCTGACTTTTTTTTAAATGTCATTTTCATTTCTGTTTTTATTAAGAAAAAAACTAAAAGTTAAAAAGTCTTTACTTTGGCTAAGAATACGAATTCAAATAGTTAATTATCTTATTTTTGTGTTCATGCATTTTTTATAGTACAGTATTATAATTAATAATATCTGGTTACAAATATTTATAAGAGCATAAATATAATTATACATTGTATGTATAATTATGTTCACAACATTATGTGTGCATTAGGACACTTTTATAGTGCATTAAATATACAGATTAAAAAGATTACCTTATTTTGGTTTCATCTTTATTTTACCTTGTTCAAAGAATTTAGAAAAAAAAAAAAACGAATTTTTTAAAAATCATCAGTTTAGTGCTGTAGCCTTGCCAAGCCAGCAGCATAAATTAAATACATTATCATACGCAGATAAAAGACTGTGCCTTTGAATTCAATGATCTAAAGATGCTTAGATGTTGATTTAATATCCAGCTATAATGATATTTTTATTAAATCACGTGTTGTTCGCATTGCATGTCTATAGTTTTACTATCAGCATGCATGCTGTTATTTGTTGCATCAAATAGACTAAGTTGAATCTGAGCGATACACAGTATGTCAAGACAACTAGTCTTCTCAGAAGGCCTGTAGTCAACTCGCATCTCCACAAGCATCAAAGGCCTCTGGAAAGCCACCTCAGCGTTTCAGCGGCTACTTATCTCATGCCATTTTCCACATATGGCTGCATTATCTCTGTCCTCTCCTGCGACGGCAGCTGGGATCTTCACTCAACTCCCTTTACTCTACATTCATCCTCTAACTGAGATGATGCAAGGTATGGAGAGACGGCTGATCTGAAGTGACGTGCTCGACCGTCCCCTCCCCTGTCGCAGGACGGCGGCCGTGGCCGGGCCTCGCTCCGCTCGCACTGGGCTGTTTTTGTTCGCGTGAACTCATGCGTATAATTTGCTAGGATGGAGCGGAGGGCTGTCACAAGGAGTTGGCTCAAGGGGTGTGGGGGAAAAATAGCAGCGCATTCTTCCTATGCTCAAACGCAGCCCCTGATGATGAGCATTAAATATGAATGTGTTCGTAAGCATGCAAAAAGAATCAAGCTCTCCATCGCCGGATATTCTTTACTCATTTCTAATTTCTCCCGCTCTTGGTTTCTCCTCAGTGTCTTGGTTGAAAACTGGCAATGTAATCCCACTGACAGACCCCTTCAGATCATCGCTGAATTATTTTTGTTCTTTAAAGAAGGGGAATATTAATAAACTGGCGTTGAATTAGACTGTTCCCCGCTGTCGCACAGATGGGATCAGTTGTTGTGACTTAGCTCATGCTTTATTCCTCACTGTACTGTTGATAAAGTGAGTGTGTTCATGCCTGTCCTTCCTGTTTTATTAGATAATAATTTATTTAATTTAAATCTCAAAAATGAAACTAGATTTGCAATTCCAAAAGGATCTATGAGTGGCAGCAAGAATCGTGTTGAAGTTTCAGGTGAGGTTATATTTTAGGCTTCGGTTATTGCATAAATTACACTGCCTCAGACACTTGACTGTGTATGAGAATTAGAGATGTTCCGATACCCTTTTTCTCTTCCCGATACCGATTCTGATACCTGGGCTCAGGGTATCGGCCGATACCGAGTACTGATCCGATACCTGGGTGTTTATCTGTATGTACAGCTGTATAGAGATATAGAATTTGCAGGAGAAATATTTAATAGTATGTTTCAGTTTAATATTCACAGACACTAGTATATATTCGGCTACAGTCTGGAGCCCTGCGCTTAGACTACTAGTAAGCGACTGAACGCAGGAACAGCAATACATTCATGGAACGACATGGGGGTAAGTGATTAATGGCAAAATTTTCATTTTGGGGTGGAGTATCCCTTTAAGTAAATAATTAGTCAACTAGATGCTGTTCTAAAGCCATATTAGGCTACCTTATTTTTTCAGATCACAAAAGAAGACGTTATATAAGCTTGCACTTGTCCGTTTAATGAATTGTAGCCTAAACTTCTTTAATCTTTTTACAAAAAGGATTCAAAAAGGATTCAAATGTCATAAAAATTATCCCATGCAACTCGTTCCATATCGCAAGTGTACTTGAGGCATACGGTAGGGTTTGCCGAGGAAAAAAAAACTGAAAATGTAATGTATTATTAAGAGAAAATCTCAAGTCGTTGCATTCGCGCATTTATACTACTGTATTTTTCGGACTATAAGTCGCACCTGAGTATAAGTCGCACCAGTCCAAAAATACGTCATGATGAGGAAAAAAAATCATATATAAGTCGCACTGGACTATAAGTGGCATTTATTTAGAACCAAGCACCAAGAGAAAACATTACCGTCTACAGCCGCGAGAGGGCACTCTATGTCTTCAGTGTAGACTACAGGAGCACTGAACAGCATAGAGCGCCATCTCACGGCTGGAGACGGTAATGTTTTCTCTTTGTTCATTTCTCTTGGTTCATTTCTCTTGGTTCATGTCAATTTAATTTGGATAAATAAGTCGCATCTAACTAGAAGTCACAGGACCAGCCAAACTATGAAAAAAAGTTTGACTTATAGTTCGGAAAATATGGTAATGTGTGGCAGTTTGCACTGGCAAACCTAGGAAAAGTACATAAGCGAGTTATTTTAAAACATCAAGACATAAAATCATGACACGTAACATGATTCATTCATCTCTGGGGTTAATATATCCGTTCTGAGACACACTGTATTATACAGCCTAGAATGCGCGCAAAAAGCGCTACCTCTATAATCACTAACAGATGCTATTCACTTCAGTTCATCGCGCTCTTACGATGTTCTGTTAATCAATGAAGCTGTCTGCACAGCACTTTGAATATCTTTTTTACATCGTATCTACACATTGTTATAATGAAAGGATTTGCAAGCTTGAAGAACTCAACACAACCTCAAACTCAATTCTACATGGACAAAACAGTTTTACTTGGATATATGTAATAATAGAGAAGAAAAGACAGACACAATTTTTGTTTCCTATTTATATACTGTATATGTCAGCTTGAGATGTGTCTGATCTGCCAGAGTCCTCATTATAACTGTAATGTTAACGATAACTGATGAATCATAAAAACAATCACAGGCAATAAGAATCCTTCCAGCTTTAACGAGCTTGATTTCCTTTTATAAATTAATTTGGATACATGGGTTTCATCCATTTAACTGTTGCTGAATTCATGCTTACAGCTGATTGGTCGGTCACAGTTCAGTGCTTCCAGTGTGAAGCAGTTTCATGTGATTGTGGTCAGAATTCACCAAGCTTGAACTTTAGAAATGCAGCAAAATGTGAAACTTCTCGCACAAGATTGTGTTTCCAGTCTGATGCATTCGCATGCATGTGAATGGATGGCAACGGAACAAAAAACCCAACCGTTTTTCAAATGTTTTGGTTCCTCACACAAAACTGTATGTTTTCAGAACATTTTGGAATATAGGGCAAATATTACATGGACCACGTTTACAGTTATTTTTCTAGAGTCATGTGGAAAAGAGCTACGTGAACATTCTTGAGAGATTCTCCAGGGGGGAAAAGCAACATTAGAGTGAATAATGACAGAATTTTCATTTCTGGGAGAACTGTCCCTCGAGCGGCTCGAGCTGAATTAATTGCAGAAAATTCTGAAGAAGATTAAAAATAGCGTAGCACTTAGATATATACCCATTTACACAGTGTGTACATCCAGTACACAGGTCTGCGTTTCTCAGCTGTCACCGTGCTCTTTCCACGTGTCTTTATTCAGGGCTCCGTCATCATTCTCACAGTGTTTTTGTTCGTCTGTGAATCCTCCAGTGTCTGCAGAGAGATGGTCTGCTCAACAAGATACACAGGCAGTCACACACAGACACTTTCCCCTAAATCTCCAGCATCCCTGTGATGCCTAACAAGTCCCCAGGCCTCCTCTTCTAAGATCCAGAGATCCCAGAGGAGCGGCAGGTGCACAAACCTCCTCGCTCACATTCTTACGTTTTCGGATAAGCCTGCTGGTGGAGCATGCGGGCACTCCGTAGAGTTCTGAGCTCTCGCTGCATGTCAGATTACCGCTATAGCACCTGGTCGATCGGGAGTCCACTGACCTGAACGATCCGAGAGCCGGATTGTTAGATGGACAGCGGAAACTCGGTGGAGAGTAGAAGCAAAGAAGTATTCGCCCCAAAATAGTTCTCCCCGGGCCATTGTAACAAAGGACAAAGTGACATTGTGAACATCGCTAACATCTGTGTATAACCTCCCAGTAACAAACGCCCCCTGCCCAAGTTCTGAGCAGACTCCGCTGTCATCCTCCAAGGAGCAGCCATTTTGGAATGCTCTCCCCGGCACAGATGTTGCATATTAAAAAGTGGGGCTCTTGGAGAGAGGTGGGCGATCTCTCGGCGGGGCTCACCTGCGCCATCATCCGCGAAGCCAATCCATGAGAGGAAGCTGCCTAACCAACCAAAGACAAAGTGACAACAATGATAAAGTCATCTCATTTCCTGTCTGACCCTGAGCAGGTGAAGATGTGGACAAATGACTTCACTCATGAGAGTGTCTTGTTTACAGCGTTTCTTCTTTTACCAGTTACTCTTTCCTGGAAAGTCTCTGGACAATCCCACTCTTTTGTAAATGTGCGATATCTAGTACATATGTGTCAATTCTTAATACAGCATATTGGCAAAAGAATGCAAGCACCAAAGAGTCACATATATGTGAGCTTGTCCAGCATTTAGTTAATAAGCAAAAACCACCTGTCTTAAAGGGATATTTCACCTTAACATAAAAATTTTCATTATTTATTAACCCTCACGTAGAGATTATTTCATCTGCAATCCACAGAAGATATTTAAATAAATTCACTCCTAAATGAAATCACAAAAATCCTGACGTTTGGTCATGTGACATGCATGATCCAGTGTTTAAGGTGCTGCTTTATTTGATGTAGTCTGTGCATGCATATGTTGATTCTACAGAAAATCTTCTAAATAATTGATATTTAAAAATATTTGTTAAAATCTTTAAATGTAAACATTTTATTTATGTGTAAATATGTACATTTTAAAAATAAAAATAATTCAAACAAAGTAATTGCGTAAAGGCTAGGCTCCAAAAACATAAATATTTAATAACTGTGTGTCTGTTATACATTTTTATTTAATTTTTTTGTTATCAATATTTTTTTGTTGGGCAGCATGTTTGAGAATTTTTCCTGTGATGTGTGTGCTTCTGTTTTTTATTTAGATGTACAAAGTGATTGTGCCACTTTAGATTTGAAATATATCACTCAAATAGTATGGATCAATTTCACCTTACTTTATGTGTAGAACTTCTGAAGCCTATTGACTTGTATGGGAAGAAATAGCACAAAAGGTAAGCGCAAAAGGTTGTGGGTTCAATTCCCAGGGAACACACATACTGGTAAAATGTATAGCCTGAATGAACTGTAAGTCACTTTGGATCAAAGCGTCTGCTAAATGGATGATAAAATGTTCTTCTGGGAAGGGATTTCCATTACATGGATGCAGGGATTTCCTTTCCTTCCAGACACAAGAGCAAGGTTTCAGTCCTTCTCAAAAGTGTTGATGTTTGGATTTTGTGTAGGTCACTCTGTAAATCATTTCATGAAACTTGCTTGCATGTTCATGTTAGAACACAAAAAACAAACCAAACTTGTGTTGAAAGCTTGTGGTTTCCTAGAATGTCATTGTATGGTGTGGCATTAAGATTCCTCTTCTGTAGATCTCAGGTAATGTGATTTCTTTGAGCTATTTTTCTTCTTCGAGACACCCTGGGCACAGACAGGTTCATGTCCACAAGATGGTGATATTGACCAAAATACAGGCTGATTTTTAATGGCCTGGCTTAATGGAGAAGGATATGCATTCAGGTCCTCCTGGGAAGTTGGGAGATATTTAGAAGTCACAAGTACAATACAGCGTTCCTTCAGATTGGTGTAAAATAGACATAATGGAGAACTTCCTTTTCCAATGTCTCAACAAAGACAAGAAGCTCATTTGATAACAAAATAAAAAGATAGAAGAGAATGATGGGAAATGTAGTTTTGTCATGCAAGCTGTCCTGTCATAAATTGGATAAATGAGCATTTTCTGTTTTTGTCTTGTTTTCCAACTGTCAAAACACCCTTTAAATTCTGTCTAATAAAGATAATTAAATAAAATTTGACTTCCTTTCAGAGAGTATATCTTAAGGTTTCAGTTTTAAATATAAACCTGTTCTTTAACCATTCTTATATATAAAACCATATATATATATATATTTCTTGTTTTAAATAATTTCAGTTTGAATACATTTAAAAAAAAATTTTTTTTACAGGAACACGAGACAAAATGAGTTTTTGTGTAATTATGGTATTGTTGTGGCATTCATGTGTGCTTATAAATCTCATAAATACACTAAAATCAGTTTTTACTTGTAAACAGCTAGTAAATTACGCGAATAATTACAAAGAAATGCCAAGTAATGCTAAATTTAACGTAAAGTGTATTTACTAATCTTTTGTTTTATGTACAACTTTTACATAGTGTATAATCACTCTAACACAAATAGCAATATCTCTAATAAAGCTAATTAGAGTTTCTTGCCATCATGCATACAAATTCAACCCATAAGATCATCTATAAACTGAGTGTCTGTACATTCATCTCTGTCCGTATTTCCCCTGGCTGGCTGCGGACGGTGAAGTATATGTTAGTATAAGTGCCAGTGTGTGTCTCCTGTGTTGTTTGTGAAGTCTCAGAGGAGTAAGAGTGTGGAGTGGAGGTCAGGCCGGTTCAGTGGCTCTGAGCCCGGGTGCCCAGCGTGAGGGGTAGGGTTCAGGTGTGTGCTGACCCGGGCCTCCGCGGGGCCGCGTGTAAAGAGGTCACGACCCGTACCACGCACCGAGGGTCCATACTGATGTTCGTCCTGTTGCTGGGCTGCTGGTTCAGTCTGCAAAAGACTGTAGAGTTAGAAAGTTATCAGCATCTAAGAGAGCAAGTACAATCACAATATGATTGTTTCGTCTTAAATTGCACATCATTTACTTCCTGTTGTTTTGAAAAGGTGTCAGGACGCTGTTAATCAAGTTTAGAAATGTGATAAATAACCTGATCTTACCCATTAGCGGACAATCAATACATTTCACTGAATGATGATTATTTATTTATGCATTGATCTGGGAGTCGCAAAAAATTGACCCGTCATTAATGTTTATTCTCTGATGCCTTTCTTCTCACATTCCGTCTACCTTGAAAGATTCATAACCACGGTATCAATACGGCAAGAACAATTTATCATCCATATTCTACAAGGACACCGCACTCCTTTATCCTAACCCAAAAACTTCAGCTGGGAAACAGATAACTAGCGGTACCTCCAGACTTTCAGACTTTTTCCATTTTGTTTTATTGTGCTGGTTGGGATTGGGATTGCATTCATTGATCAAAACTTCAACAGGAATGTAAAAAAAAAAAAAAAAACTGTTCTGAATTTTAAACATTTTCACTCAGTCTTTGTTCCGAGAAAGTCAGCAGTCATAAATATCGGGAAGTTTTAATGATTGGGGCATGAAGGATAGGAAATAAAGCATCTTTATTACATCATTTTGCTTATTTAACTACCATTTTTGATTAAGAATCTTGTGTCTACAGTAAATGAAAACATATGATACACAATAGATATAATGCAATTTTACGTAATGGTGTGAAATCCCTGTGGAAGTGAAAGGGTGTGGAGATCACTTGAGGCGGAATGATGTGAGAGGTCAACAGACGGTCATAGGTTCCGCAAGCATGCCAGAAAAAATGTTTTACTAGTTTTACAACAACCTTGCACTTATAACTCATATAAAGTTATTTATAATAATTTGTCATTTTAAATTTTAAATGATTTTTTTTTTCTGCATTTAAAGGTTAAAGGTAAAGCTTGCATTATATTATGTTGAATGAATGAATGTTTTCATGTTAATTAAATAGTTATAATTTTTTATATATAAAAATATAGAAAGATTTTATATTGAATAATTGAATATTATTATTATTTTTAAAATGAGATGCCATTTAGCAATCATGGCTAGCCCCTTTAATTAATTAATGTGTGTGTGTGTGTGTGTGTGACATATATATAAAATATACATTTGAACACGTTAGGTAAAAAAAATGTTAGCCTGAATGCACTGTAAGTTGCTTTGGATAAAAGTGTCAGCTAAATGCATAAATTTAATTTGTTTGAATTTAATTTAATTTAATTTAAATATATATTTAAGAAATTACTAATAAATATTCAATAAATATGTAATAAATATACTATAATAAATAAATAATTCATTATATATCCTATTTAAAAACTAAAAGTTTTTAAACCACTTTAAAACAAAGGTAAAGCTATATCTGAAGACATAGAGCATGATAATATGTGGAAAACCACTGATTTTGTTCTTTTACAATATACTATTTATTGATGCAGCCAAGTACATTAGATGTCTGAAAGGCTGCCCAAATCCACTAAAAAGAACTGAGTTGAGTTCACGCAGTCAAACAAATGAAGACAGATTAAGGTCTTGCCCTTGCATGGAGCGCTCTGCTCAAATACATCATTATGGAGACAAACCTCATTTGTTTAGTTCTGAAGCCAAACAGCGTCTTTAGATTTGATGTTGGAACGTATTACAGAGATCCATAGTTGATTTTTCAGCTTTGTTGGACATTGACTTCTCCCTCCCTCTGTTCCTTTTTTTTTTTTGTAACTTTCTGGAGTCATTCAAGGACATCAAGTTCCTTAAGTTTGGTTGAGGAGGCACCAATTGGTCCATGAGGGTGAATTGTAGAGCTATGTCTCATACTAGTCTCTCGCTAGCAGCCTGGCAAACTTCATTTAGCTTAGCATTGCCTAAAATTGGCAGACTCTAGCTAAATTTTTGCGCCATTGCACCTGGTCCTCAATAGGCATTATTTGGCTACCTTTTGTGCCCACGCGGTGTGACATATTGCCCTCAAGCGCTGACCATCTGACCAGGGAAATAACTTTTCACGCTAGGCTAATTATAGTAAAGTCTTGTAAGGCATGAATTTATAGCCGTCACTCCCTACTGTGGGACATGATCGGTGAAAGGCAATTGAGAGATGTGAATGTACAAGAGAGTTATTAAACAGAAACAGAAAGCGGATTAGCCACAAAACAGAATCACTTTATAGATGCAATTCTAGTTTTTTTTTTTTTTTTTCAAAATGTTTTATGTAACATTCGTCAATGACAGTGTAGACAATAAAGTTAAAAAGTTAAAAATGTGTGACAAGTTCTTAGAAATGTACTTTTCTATTCATGTTGAAAAAAAAAAAAACTTCCAAGAAAAGTTTTAATTTGATGTCATGTGGTGTAACCAAATAAAACATTTTCCTTACACTTTGCATAATTGTTGCTTGTTCAGTTTCTTTCGAAAAGATTTGTATTTTTCAAAGTAAAAAGATTCTTGCAAATATCAAACTGTTTGTTCATTAAATATCATTATATTTTTTGGGGAAAGCCATACCACAAATATCAGATATTTTAGGTCACTTATGTCACTCATTGACCTTGAAACACAATCAGGAAATATGGTTGTTGTTGTTGTTGTTGTTTTTGGTGTCACCAAATGACTTTTCCCCCAAAAATGTATTAATAATTAATAATTAAGCTAAACTGTGTAATTTAATAAGGTTTCTTTGCCAGAATTTTTATTCATTTAATTTTTTTGAGATTTTAATAGAGTTGTTTGTTGTTGTTGTTGTTGTTTTTTCTTTTCTTTTTTTCTTTTTATTAAGAGTTGTACCACCCTGACATGCCCTAAAAATGGCATTTACATGCAATCAATTAGTGTTGATATAGAAATCTTCGTACTCCGAGATATTGTTTCTAATGCCATGCTAACACTGCCCATTAGCTTAAACCAGTGACTTGCTAACTCAGCTAACTCAAAGATGTGGGGCTTAACTGTTGGGAAAGGGACCAGTGAAGACAAAGCACTTGCACTGGTTCAACTCCTATTGATCTAGGAAGCAAAGGGCTTAAGGTTACGCCTCTGTCTAAGCTCAATCCAGGCATGAAAGGGTCCCTAGATGCCGTTTCCATCTAAAGCCAAGGTCTTAGCTGCTGTGTGTTTCTCTGGGTTGTACAGACCTGTCCTTGAACTCCGCTGGAGGGAAGAAGACTAATTTTCTCTTTAAAAAGTTGTGAGGAAAAAAATGATCCTCCAGTGATTCTCCAGTGTAAACCGGAGTCTTGAGGTGATATAAAAGACGAAAAAGGTACAAAGTGGGGTTTAGGCAGAGCGCTACGTTTGGGTTTTTTATGGCTGTGTTGCGCATCGATGCATCGCATACCCCCAGCTAACTGCAACACATTTCCATTATTCAACCTCATTACCACATGGCAATAAATAAAAATACGGCATCTAAAAATAAAAACGACTTGAGAATTAATTAAACTTTGACTCAACTAACAGAAGCAGATGTGTCCTATTTAGGCTAATATCAACTTTATCTACTGTGTGAGTTGGTAGAACTAGTGATTGATAGTATCTGTCATAAGTAGAGTCATAAAACCGCCCGATACTTTTCCGTAATTGTATGGCACTGAAATATTGCAGGCTAGATCTTTTATATTCCTTTATTCAAACACCATCGATTGAATCGAGTGATCAGAGACGTTGCCCTAAGAGAGGGAGATTAAGGCCTGGCTGACACATGGAAGGCGTGCTGGACTTTGATGATGATGCTGCTCCGTATCCTTTTGGGTTTTCAAACAACACGGAGCGCGAGCGCACTACCTCGCTCAGCTGTCTGGAGAACAATCATTCAGTACAAAGCGCTGTCAAAGCTTCAGCGAGTTGAAACATCAACCTAGCTGGTTGATAATTCAAGCAGCCCTGCCTGGATCTCGCAGTGGGCTTTCACATCCATATTCCCTCGTGCAATTAACGGTGATTTCAGAGGCCACGGTTCAGGTCGAGTTGAGAAGTACTCAAAACTGATGGACCTCACAGATGGGCGCGTTAGTTGTACACTAATCAGATGTTAATAGGGTTGAGTATTATTGAATTAGGATCACACAAACTTTTTTTACTGGCAGGGCATTGGCACTCAATATGAAACCATTTCCACTCTAGATTTAGGCTAGGAAGTTTATGCATCAAGCCTTAAAATGTTTTCATAATGAACAAGAAGTCTATCAAGATTTAAGCAAAACAAACAGAGATCACTCCTATCTATATCTGATTTGTTTGTTTGTTTTCATCAGGTACATTTTTAAGAAGAACAAGAAGTCTAGTGAGATTTAAGCAAAACAAATCAATATCACTTAAATATTGTTTGTTTACATGTTTGTGCTTTTATCTTTTTGTTTGTTTGTTTACATCAAGCACATTGTTTAAAAGAACCAAAAGTCTTGCATAGTTTACTGTATCTTAAACAAACCTTTATAATGTTTCATTTATAGATGTTGTTTGTTTGTTGTGTTTTCATCAAGTACATTTTTAAGGAGAACAAATGTCTAGGCAGATTTAAGAAAAATAAAACAATAGCATTTTCACATAGCTTAGACATTTTTTTTTTTTTTTATGAAGTACATTTTTAAGAATGACAAAATGTCAAGCAAAGCAAAACAAGACCACTCCCATCTAATATATATTTTGTTTTAATTAATTTATTTGTTTGTTCATTTGTTTTTCTAGATTTATAGAGCAAGAAGTGTAGCAAGATTTTAGCAAAACAAAACTACATCACTTCCTTCTATAGCTGGGGCTTTGTTTGTTAAACTTTTTTTTCTTCTAAATGTAAATTATTTAAATGATAAATTAATTGGTTATGTATGTTTTTATTTATATTTTTAATAAATGTAATACTAATGTTTTATTTATTTTATAAATAACTAAATAATTAACCATAAAAATGCCACACACAATTTTAGGACATTTTCCCATCAATTTCCTTTGCAGCTATTTAAAATAGGCTTTATATAATTTCACCAGCCACATGTTTGGTTTTCTTTAGTCAAAAATATGATTTTATTTGCAAATGTGTGAATTGATATAATTTTTACTAAACATTTCTAAATATATTTAGTATATCTAATCTCTTGATTTGCAAGATTTTATACAGTTTGGTCAAAAACTTAAAGTAACCATTAAAAGCCTAGTTGTTATATGATTTCATCTTGTACAAATTATAATGATACTGTTGCATCTGAACATTGCATCAAAAGCTGATTTTAAATTACATAAAGAATCAGTCTGTTCAGAGACAGGATATGTAGTAAAATGTTCAGTTACTGGCTCCAAAGAATCAGCACCATTCAACATGTATTAAGGAAATTGAAAAAAGAAGTAAATTTTGATTTAATGTCGACTTAAAGCTTTGTGTGGCTGCCGTTGCAGCTAGTTGTATTTTTTTCTTCTCGTTCTCTCACAGCAGACTAGCTCACACTAAAGAAAGACACAGGAAGGGAGACATAAAAGGCATATGACAGCACTTTTTATGACAGTTACCTTTAGGTCAGAGTAGTTAACCCAACAAAATTATCCATGGCCACCTCCACACTCAGCCTTCAAAACAAGCCAGTGAACAGAAAGAGGTTATTTTAGCCCCTGGCTTTCGCCAACTGCCATTACAGAGAAAAAGAGGGTGCTAAGTGCGTAACAGAGGAGGGCAGGTGGAAACTAATTCATGCCTTAGGCAATCCGTAGAACACGGATCATTTCTCCTCGCCTGTTTTCTTCTTTTTTGACTGAGAGCTGGGCATGCAGTGGTGAAACAGATCAATTCGTATGTAATACAGTAAACTGTATCATAAATGCAGTGGGGCTACAAAGACATGTTCTTTGCACCCTTAAACAGGATGAATCTCATGAAGATTGATTACATTTTGCTTTAAATATTCTTTTCCTGCATTAAGAATACTTTGACATTAATTTCATGAAAATTCAGCACATTTTCCACCCAATTGTTATAGTAATAGAAAAAAAGTATATTTTGTTGGGTTTTGTTTGCAGGGGATAATGTTAATCGATCCTGATACCACAATTTTTGTATAGTAAAAAAATCTGTAGAAATATCAGAATTGTTAATTGTTGAATACTGTATAACTATAATGAGAAACACTTTGAGACTGATTTTACATTTTAATATTTTATAATATTTCAGAATGTTTTAATAATTTTAATAATAATAATAATAATTATTATTTATAATTTAATAATAATAAAAAAATTATAATAGTTTACTAAAATATCTGAAGTTGGTTCCAGGCTTTTAACACTGTTATCATAATAACATCCCGTTAAAATGAAGTTATAATGACTTTTCAGGGTTATATAAAGTACTAATAATATTTAGTTGCATTTGTCAGGGAAAGGATTTTAAATAGTGAACCCTATTATTATGATTTTGTACAGTAAAAAATTTGTAGAAATGTCAGTATTATAAATTCTTGAATACTGACTGACAAGAACAAGAAGCACTTTGAAAATAATTGTACAGTATTTCATAAAATCTTCTTCTCCTTCTGCTTATCTGGGGCCGGGTCGCTGGGGCAGTATACGCCCAGACTTCCCTCACCCTAGACACTTTCTTCAGCTCTTCCGGGGGGAAACCGAGGTGTTCCCAGTCCAGCGGAGAGACGTAGTCCCTAGAGCGTGTCCTTGGTCTTTCCCAGAATCTCCTCCAGGTGGGACGTGCCCAGAACACCTCCCCAGGAAGGCATCCATGAGGCATCCAGAACAGATGCCCGAGCCACCTCAGCTGGCTCCTCTCGATGTGGAAGAGCAGCCGCTCTACTCTGAGCTCTTCCCGAGTGGTCAAGCTCCTCACTCTATCTCTAAGGGGGCGCCCAGCCACCCTACAGAGAAAGCTCATTTTGGCCACCTGTATCCGGAATCTTGTCCTTTCAGTCAAGACCCACAGCTCATGACCATAGGTGGGAGTAGGAACGTAGATCGACCGGTAAATCGAGAGCTTCACCTTGCAACTCAGCTCCTTCTTTACCACGACAGACCGGTACATCGACCGCATCACTGCAGAAGCTGCACCTAGCCACCTGTCAATCTCCCACTCTATCCTTTCCTCACTTTTGAACAAGACCTCAAGATACTTGAACCCCTCCACTTGAAGCAGGAGCTCTCCACCAACCTGAAGGTGGACAAACCACCCTTTTCCGGCTGAGAACCATGGCCTCGGACTTGGAGGTGCTAATTCTCATCCCAGCCGCTTCACACTCGGCTGCAAACCATCCCAGCAAACACTGAAGGTACTGGCTTGATAAAGCCAACAAGACAACATCATCTGCAAAAAGCAGAGACAAAATCATGTGGTCCCCAAATTAGACACCCTCCAGCCCCTGGCTGCACCTAGAAATCCTGTCCAGAGGATTGTCCTTAGCAGAGGGCCTTGGACCCCATACTCCCAGGGCAACCCCCACAGGATGATGCGTGGGACACGGTCAAATGCCTTCTCCAAATCCACAAAGCACATATGGATTGGTTGGGCAAACTCCCATGAACCTTCCAGCACCCTGGAGATGTTGTAGAGCTGGTCCAGTGTTCGACATTCCACGTCAAACCACAATCAAAGGTTCAACTATCGGCTAAATTCTCCAGTCCAGTACCATGGCATATACTTTCCTGGGGAGGCTGAGGAGTGTGATCCCACTGTAATTGGAACACACTTCCGTACTTCTACCACACTAACACGTACTTCTTCTTGAAAAGAGGGACCACCACCCCAGTCTGCTATTCCAGAGGTACTGTCCCTGACCGCCACGTGATGCTGCAGAGGTGTGCAGAGGTAACCCTGTTACCACAATTTTGTGTAGAAAAAAAAATCTTTAGAAATATTAACATTATTACTTCTCTAATAAATACCTTGCAGTGTCATGTCCTTGAGCATAAAGTTAATATCAACACCCTCTTTTTTTTATTTTATGTTTTTGAGAGTTGGTGATATGATCTCATTTGTATGTTTAGCTTATATTTTACTGAAGTCTAGGCTTAGAGGTGCACCTTCATGCTTGCTTGTTTTCAAAAAATCTAATATTTCTGGATCAATCACATTGTACAAATTCATCCGAAATTGCCAGTAGGTAAAATAGTTACTGTGACGAGTGGGGCGGGGCCGAGAGACGTGGGAACGAGGAGTGAGGCCAGGTGTAGTGATTGGAGATGAGCTACACCTGCGACCCACCACCGGTCTCGAGTCCCACATAGGAGATGGAAGGATATAAAACTGGAGCGGAGACCATGAAAGACGAGAAAGGACCAGGCCTGGGCCTTATTTCATGTTTTGGTTTTTATTTATGCGCGCCAGTCGTCCGTGAGGGGCTGGTGCGCTGTTTTGTGTGCCGCCATGGACGCTCGAGGCGGTGGGCTGGAGCGAGTTGCCGGGGACGGGCGAGTTGCCGAACGCAGTCTCTAATAAAACCATAAAACCAGAATAATAAAACCATTTTTATTGAGGCCTTAAAATCCCAAAAAGAGAATCATAGATGTTTTCTTTTCTCCTGAGTTTTGAACCACATATGTCTGCTATGCATTTCTTCCTTTGTCATCTTGCTGACATTGAAAGGCTATCTGTATGCATAATGTCTACTATTAGAAAAAGAAATGCTACCTTCTGCAAAATGGTGGATCAGCATGGCAGATGTGTCTGCTGCAGGAAAACAGAAGTGTTAATAAAATATGAAATTAGTCACTATGGGGTAAACACACATCTCACTTCTTTCTATAATTACATATTTTCATATTCCTCCCTGCCATTTTGCGATGGTGATCATTTTTAAGTGGAGCTTTTGAATAATGTGCATGTTTTTTTTTGCCTCCTCTGTCACAGAACTTTCACTTATTATGTTGATAGCGGCAAAACTGAGCTTTTGTGTTGGTGCTTTTTGTGTATTGACTGTGTGAAGTGCAAGGCTTTACAAAACACACCATCTCCCCTTGGCTGTGAGAGAAAACACAGACTGTGCTGACTGGGTGGAAGAATTATACATTTTGGGGAGCTGAATCGATGTAATTAAAATTTGCCTTCGCTTTGTGGATCTCCTTCTCGTTTCAAAGTGGGAACCTCAGCAAAGTTCTTGTTTTCTTCAGCCCTCAAAATTGCATCAATACTATCGTCACTGACAGCCTGCTTGCGAACTTCACAGGCTGTTGTCTGTAAGACAAAACATCTGTTTAGGTCAGCAATATGATGGCTGTGATGGGTTGATGATCTGTTTATTGCTCTCCATCAGAGTCAATAAAGGTTGCTTTTGTGTTACGCATACTGAATGCACACGTCAGGAATCTCACGTGTGTATGAGTTTCTGTGAGCTTTTACAGAAAAATCGTTGGCACTTCTGCATCTAATGTACAAATGTCACGTTTTTCATTTAATTTCGTAATAATCATTATTTATATTAAATTATATTACATTTTTTATTGCTATTGAACATTTTCTTCAAAATTAAGTGTGTTGCTTTGAGGGGTTCTTAGTTATAAAGATCTTAAAAACGGTTATTTGAGTGAATGATAAACAGATTCCTTGGGCTGCTTTTGTTTGTTTTTGGTTTTAACTTACCTTTTGCTAAGCCCTGCCTTAAAAACATAGATGACCTATCCTACTTTAGCAATTGTTGAACAACCTGTCACTAATGGCATGATCACATTTACCATGCTCTGTGAAATTTCATGGACAAAACAGTGTGATCTGCAGTTTCGCATCAAGACAAAACAAATTCAGGTTTTTCACCCACATTTGCCAGATCGATCACCAGAAAGCTGCTTGGTTTTAAAGTGACTTGAATGTGACCAGTACATTGTTACACTACACATTATTGACAGTGGACAAATTTTGGATGTATCGCAAAATTTTCATTGCTTGCAAAGCTTTTTTCAGATATTCTACTAAATGACCATGAATTAAATCCTATGTTAAATTAATGGTAGTAATTAAAATTTTAACTTTATTTACAAATAGACTCTCCATTATTAGATTTTAATTACCATTAATTATATTCAAATTATTTTATTTTTAGTGTTATAAATGTAAATTTATATAAGCATGTTGATGTCAACATGAACAGTTTTTATATAGTTTTTTACCTCTGATGCACTGACCTGTCTGAACTGTATGAGCGCCTCCACAAAACTGCACATGAGGCTTTTGAGAGATGGCGGTAATGCACTTATAAGTCTGCGATCCGCCATCAAGCAAGAAGAAGAAGACACCTCACTCGCTGTGCAGTTCAGGCATTACAGTGCATTAGAGGTAAAAAAATCTATATAAATACTGTTAGGTTTCTTGCACAGACCAATCGTTTTGTCTCTTTACACATCAATGTATCATCACGAGCCGCAAGGTTTCATTTGGTTTTGTTTGTGTATATATATATATATATAACATATATTTTTATTATATGTTTTAGCCGTGATTCCCATTCACATCCATTATAAGACTGACAGACTGCAATGGTTTGTTTTAAAAATCTCTGTTTGTGTTCTACTGAAAAAAAAAACAAAGTCACAAAGCAGGTAAACATCAAATTTTCATTTTTGGGTGAACTATACCTTTAAATTAATTGTATTAACTAATATTTAACTTAAAAGTTTTATTAAGTATTTTAATGACTTCAAAGTCTCCATTTTTAATTGTGTTACTGTGTAATATTTGTATAATGTCATTCAAGCCAAGAATAACATGGTTTTATTTTTACCTCTTTTCACCAGTATCTTCACTATTATGAGATGCTCTGTCAAGCTTGTCTGAGCGAGCAACAGTAACCAAAGGAGGCGGAGCTTAAGAAAAGGCTCAACTTCAACCTTTATGGAAGCCCATCAGGCCCTGTATTGGATTCTGAGTCAAAGGTCTTGGTTGTTAAGTATACATTTACTTATAACTTCCTCTCCATAGATCTCCATAGACCTTCCATGCAGTCGACTCCAGTGCTTCCCTCCTCAAGCGTCTCGTCTTTGGCCCACGCACCTGTCCTACACCACTGTGATTTATGACTTGTATGTTCTTCATATGCCGGACCGGGGCTCACTTCCTGTCACTGTTAAAGCCCCATGTTCACCATCTCAATGGAAAGTAGCCTCTTGCAGCAGATGCTGGGGTTTAGTTTAAAAATCCTCTTCTTTGGCACTCATAATTAGCAGCCGGGGCCGCGTTGAAGACTCGCGTCTGTCATATATCCTGTTAAGTGGGTTCAAAGGGAGCGCCGAGTGGTGGATCCGTGAGATCGGAGCCAGTGTTTAGGGGCCTTCTAGTTCGGCTCATCTTTGTGGCTTCTCCTCACGTTCCTCCAGCCCTTTATTTTTATCACATATAATTATAATTCGACTTTTCACTCTTCTTAGCCTCCTAATCGGTCAATTATGGTGTAACACAATATTGATTTGTTCCAGGAGAGGCCATTACGGATTTGTGTGCTGGAAATCAGCTATAAGCACTCTAATATGATAAATGTTTTAATCCCAGGTTTCGTTAATGTGCCATCTCAAGCTGCTATTAACCGCCAAATAAATGGTTAAATTAAACTAGTTTGGCTTTTAGACATATGAGCTCCTGGATCGGCTTTCTCAAGGCATTTCAGCTTTGATGTTGAAAAGCGCCCTCTGTGTATTATTCCGCAGCGTGAAATTCATCACATTTAACACAAGTCTGATAAATCATCACACTTGCTGTGGGATAACAGCCATTAGACAAATGTGGGATCTAAAGCAATCAGTCTGTATAAACAGAAAGACAACAGGCTTCATTTTCCAGGTACGCCGCACGCAGGTGAATGTAGATGGGTGTTTCGTCAACCATGGCCACTTCTGGTGCTGTGAGGAACGTACGTTTTCTTCAAAAATTTACTTTTCCACTAGTTTAATTTATTTAATGTGATTTTTCTATTTGAGAGATTTCTGTAATTTTTCTGTATAAATTTGATCTCCATCTCATCTCAAAGAATATATATATATATATATATATATATATATATATATATATATATATATATATATATATATATATATATATATATATTGGTATTTTGTTGTGGAAATGATTGCTTTGTCTTTTTAAGGCTAATTTTATAGCTAATATACAGTAATAGCCTACTTTCATACATTAAATTTTACAATTAATGTTTTGCATAATTTGACAAAATTGCAGCTTGATTGGAAATGGAGCACAATAAAAATGCTCTGTTGACAATCAGTTTACCTTGATTTTCTGTTTTCTGTGATGACAAATTCACCAACTCATGAGAATTTTTTTTTAAATTATTTATTATATATATTAAATTAAATATTTTGAAATATATAATACTTATTAAGAAATTAGTGTGTTTTGTTATTTATTTATTTTATTTTTTAAATACTATTAAACCAAATTACAGTTGTGGAAATTACAAATTCTGTTTACAAGTGATATTTACATTTATTTATTTATTTACATATACTCATTTGATCTAAAACTCATCACAGACACTATTGTCCCTTTGCTGAAAATTATTTTAATATGAAATATTTATAAAACTATTCTTTCATATCAGTAGGTTTTAAAAATGTATTTTAAAAATTGATTTTAGGTTTAAATATCTGGATCTAGTGGAAGGGTAAAACACTTCAATGTGTTCATTTGATGAAAATCGACCCCGGGGACAGAAGTGACCCTAACTGCACACCCGTCCACGTTCACCCCCTGCATAAAGCCGTCACAGCAATAACCTAGCAGCATTCACATTGTTTCAGCACAGTATCAGGAGCAAACACAGAATAGGAGCATGTGGCCGTGTGTCAGGAGCCCACCGAGCCCATGCCTGGGCTGAATGCGGTACTCCTGTTGGGGCGATAAGCTCCATACGGAGGGCGATGTGTCTTGGGCCCTGGGGCCATACAGTCTCAGGTCAGCAGATGGGCTTGTGATTATTATTTCCAGGCCTCTGTCTTACCTGACCACTTCCCCCTGCGCTTCATGAACAGCTGGTTCACTCGCTTCACTGCAATGCTCCACGGATGGCCATTTTTCTTCTTGTTCTTTACTTTGTACATAATATAAATCTTTACCGTGACCCTGCTCCTGGCTTCATCCACCTGTGTCTTACCTCAGGCGATATCTCCCACTGAGGATTCAGCTTTTTTCTTCGTCTTCTTCATCCTCGGCTGATAACCGAGAGGGAAGAAAATAAACTCTTTTTTTTTTTTTTTTTTTTGCCACTGAGTATTGGGCCGATATCGTCGAACAGGCGGCGATACTATCTTTGTAATCCAGTGGAGAAAAAGTGCTCCGGCAAGCAGGATTCTGGTGACGGGACTCAACAGAGGGAGATTTGAAGAGAGCAGAGCCTTCAAGAGCAGAAGTGATGTTTGCTGTCACTGCTGTATTGTGCTTGTAAATATTTAATCCAGGAGAGATCTTCACATGTACAGACACACAAGAGTGATGCAGCATTGCCCAAGCTCCCTACACTGGTTTATTATTATTGTTATTATTATTAATATGCATACTTCTGAGTAAAGGGGACAAAATATAGACCTACAATACATCAAAAGTATATTTTCTTCTTCTTCTTATTATTATTATTACAGATTTCTGAGAAAACAGACAAAAATATTATTAAAAATACATTAAATAATAATAATAATAATAATAATAATAATAATGAATATGATATTTATTCTGTAAAACTATTATTAAGTCTAAAGAATAACAGTAATAAAATAATATCATTTTGAATTAATATTTAAAAATAATAGCTTTACTTTTTTTGAATAATTCAAATTATTATTATTATTAACATTATTACTTTAATACACAGGCTTATAAGAAAAAGATCAATATAGCCTTATAATAATAAGAATTATAATAAATAATATTGTCTTTACAATTATTATTATTGTTAATAAATTAAGTCTAAATAACAGCAGTAATAGAATAATATTATTTTTTTATGAATAATTTAAATTACTACTAGGCCTACTACTATTACTACTATAATATTTTAATATGCAGCCTTCTGTGAAAACATAATGGTAATAATAATAATAATAGGCCTTATAATAATTATTATTCTAATAAATTGTTGTTGTTCCTTAAAATAAGTTTACGTTTTTGCCCTGTTTTCTCAAAATGTCTGCATATTGATGTGTGTATATTTGCTAAAATATTTTTTTATTTTTCTTTCTTTTTTTTTTTTTCAACTGTTTTGAGTACACTACGGCATTAATGTTAACAGATATATGAACTAAAAGCCACAAAACTTTTGACTTTTGATTTCATAACATCTCTTAAGGTATATTTAACCCCAAAATGAATTCAGTCATCATTTACTCACCCTCATATCGTTCTAAATGTATATATGGGACACAGAAGATATTTTGGACTCCTTTGACTGTATGACAAAACAATTGAAACACTCATCAGAATATCTTCTTTCATGTTTCACAGAAGAAAGAAAGTCATAGAGGTTTAGAAAGGACATGAGGAAAAGTAAACGATGACAGACCTTACATTCACACACAAACATCCAACCTGTGGGCAATATGGCAGTGACTGCGAAGTGTATGCCGACTTATTAAGCGTTATCAGTTGCATTTCTGTCTGTTTTTTTTTTCTCTACACAGGACCATGAGAGGCAGACTGTAGTTTTTTGGATGAATACCCTCTTTATGTGGACCAATTTATCACGCCACAGGGAAAAATGCTCTACATCTACATGAGCACCTGGTGTCCAGGCCCTTTCAACGGAGAAAGAAGAGAGAGAGCGGGAAAAGACAGAGACAGCGGGAGGAACGGTTTGGATTTGGAAGTTGGCTGCGTTTCTGGTTATGTTGCGAAATGTACTCCTTTGCCAGTTCTAATTAAAAAGCTCTTTGACAAAACCGTCAATAAAATGTATAATGCATTATATGTAAAGGAGACATAAACAATTTAAAGGTGGAAGTGCGGCGAAGATGAAGGATCAGAAAGTCTGGCTCCAGAGCGCGGTTAAATTTTAATCGCGTCTCCATAGCAACATGCGGCGCGCGCGCGCGTGTTTGTGCGTCTGCTACGCCGGTTGAGCAAGTCTGAGGCCTTTTGTTTCTTTTGGAAATACAGCGTAAACAACAAAGTAGTCCTGATCAAACGTGTTTATCTGCTTGGCCAGTCGTTTTGGAACGATTCCGAAAAAAAAAAAAAAAAGGTTTGAGGAAAAATCGGTTCTGGAGAGCATTAAGGGAGAAACTACAACCGAACTGCCGGGAAACGTTTAACCGTACAGAAAAAGAGAATAGCTACTGCTCTTTACAGCAGCCTCTAGACATCCCACGGCAGCCAAAAGACGTGAAGAAGCCAACGAGCCAGTCAGATAAATATAAAGAGATAGTGGGAAAGGAGGAAAAGAGCGAGACGTTATTTATTGATAAGGTAAGAAACAACTGTGAGGAAGCAGCTTTGAGATGAAACGCTGCTGATGCTCAGGCAAGCTGTGGAGGCTTTTCAAAGTTGTGGCATGCCAAGCATCACAGACAGCTGGTTTGGTCCATCAGTTCATGATGTTAAAATACAATTACTGGTTGAAAACGGAAAATCTGCAGATATAAAACTGGACTGAATTTGTATTGTTGTCTAATGTTATGCAATTCATTAAAAAATAATAATAATTAATAACAATAATACATTAATATTCTTGTTGTTCTTACGTGTGATTTTATTACTGGTGTTATTGTTATTTATTCAAAAAAAAAAATAACATAAAATAATAAAATATTTTTTTTAAACTACTAAAAAGTAATTCTAAAGAAAAATCATAATAATTCTAATAATAATATCATTCTTATTACTTTGTATTGTAATCTAAGGGTATGTAACTCAAAATAAAAACAATAATATTAATAATAATAATAATAAAAACAATAATAGCAGTAATAAATATTCTTGTTTATTTTGCCTTTATTCTAAAGAATAACGATGATAATACAGTATTATTTAGAATGATTAATAAATATCAAATCTAAAGCATCACAATAAAATAATTATTCTACAACAGCATAATTAATTAGTATTGTACTGATATGTAATTAAAATGACACCAATATTAATTATAAATAATAATGCATAAACCACAACAACAATTTTAAAATTAGATGTTGTTGTAATAATATTTATTAACAATGAATTAAAAATATTACAATTAGCATTATTAATAATGATTATAAATATTTTGTATTGTCTATAATAATAATAATAATAATTTTCCCCCATTGTAGTATAGCATAACTTTTTATAATATAATTTTTAATCAGCAAGTCAACCAGCATTTACAATATATGCTTAAGCCTGGGTAATTTTAAATGGATCAGTGGTATCTCCAGTTCAAATGCATCTTTCAGATCTCCACATGTGACTTTTGGGTGAAGTGTTCAGTGGCTGAAAATGTCAGTGTATTGATGGCAGGTTACTCTGCTCTTCAGTCCATGTTAGGATTAGGATTCATATTCCCAGAGAGAGTGTGCTGGGGGTTTCCGCTCCCTCCCTCCAATATGCACTCCAGGAAAAAAAATGGCATGGAAATGAATTATGGAAATTTTGATTGGAAACTTGTACAGTGTCCGTGTTTCATTTAGTCTTGCTGCATCCGCGGGCAATGGCACAGCGCTGCGAGGAGCAGAGCAGGAAATATCACTTCGACTAGCGAGAGCACCTGGAGGGCGGCACAGTCCCGCTCGGAGAGAGCACGATTTATCTGCCGAGCGGCCTGGAGTCCGCCTGATGCATACACTCGTGCAGGTGGATTTTTTAGTCCCTGCTAGAGCCCCAGGGTGGGTGTCTCTTTATGCTGATCTTGGACCAGATCTCTGAAAATATAGCATTAGGTACTCATCAGAAAAACAGGTTCGAGATCAGTGCAAAAGAGGACCCAAAACCCCTGGTGTAAACTCCTGGTTCACAGACTCCACTGGTACTCAGCCGTCGCTGTGGGTAATGCTTCTCCATAATCATTGATTTCATCTGTTTGAACTGTACTGCAGTTTGTCTTCTGGCACTTCCAGTATGTGTAGTTGTTTTGAAGTATGCAAAACAACTTCAAGGAGAAAGTGCGCCATATCAATAGGATTTATTTTGAATTCTCTTTCATTTTTGCCTTTATGATGCATTAAAAGATTTCTGGTGTGAGTAAATGATGTAAATGTGATGTAAACACTTTCTTTACATGATTCTGAGTCCAGCCTAATTATTGTTTAGGGGTTTCATTTCAAGGTTTTCTACAATTGTTTGGTCGGAAAAAACGAATTATTACACACATGAAAAATCTGTCTATTAATTCTGTAAGTGAATAGTTCACCCCAAAATGAATGCTTTGTCATTTACTAATCCTCATGTTGCTGCATGGTGCAAAAAAAAAAAAAAAAATTAAAAAAAATTTCAAATTGTCTTTACAATGACCAAAGGCTGAGACTTGACTAAAACTTAAAAGAGAATGCAAAAATATTGCACAAGTGTGACTTGTGCACTTTATTCCAAGTCTTCTGAAGTCATTTGATAGCTTTATGCAAGATCTAGCTTTCTTTGACACGTTAATGATTAAAGTATTAAAGTATTTATGAACAAATAGTTCTATTGAGTTAAATATTTTCAACAAATCAGTTGATCTAGTTACTAAACCAGACTGAATGATCTTCCAAATCAGAATGATTGATTGATTGATAAACTGTTGTATTTAAATTGTGACAGTTTGTTTTAATTGCCAGAACACAGATTCAAGGATATAAATGTTTTGTGGCGTTTTAAGACCAATTGTAATGGTCTAATTGGCTTACTGTAAGTACACTGATTGTTACAGAAAGCTGCAGTACTTTGGTTTTGAAGCTTTTGTTTTTTTTTCTTTGATCATTTTCCGCAGATGAGAATGAGCTATAGCAGTTGTTGAAAAAAAAAACTCTTCTTTTATTTCTCTTTTTGTCTTCCCTTATGCTATCCTAAGAAAAAAAAAAACTGAAAAGGACAGTGTTTGATATTTCAAGATCAGACGAGATCGGGCATAGCCAGGCTGGTATGGCTGTAAGCCATATTTGTGTGTGTGATCAATATGAAATGCTCTAGAATGATTCTAAAATGAACAGTTTACCCAGTGAAAATTCACTGAAAATTAATTATTTATTCACCCTCTTGTCATTCCAAAACTGTATTACTTTCTTTCCTTAGTGGAACAGAAAAGAAGATATTTTGAAGAATGTTTCTACTGTTTTTGTTTATAGAATGGGGTCCAAAACAAAACTTGACTCTGTTGAATCCCACTGTATGGACATATTTATTTTTTAAAAAACATTTGTAACATTTAATTTTAGAAGGGGGGGGGGGGGGGCTATCTCTTTACATTTCTGTATTGTATTAAGTACATTAACTGCAAAATAACTGTGAAAACTTTTCTTTTCTGAATTCTCTAGACCTACTCGATTGATATTCAGTGGCGTGATAACTGTTCTTTCAAGGAATCCCAAAAATATCAATGAACGAATGTAAGGATGAATCTTCTCAAATTTGTGTGCTAATCTGCTTGGCTGCTACAAGACGTGTTTAGTCAAAGTTTTCGCTGCCGAAGGAGGTTCTACAGAAGAATTAACCCCCAAATCCATTTCAGACTTTTTCTTGCAACTATTAACTTTAATTTAAGATTTCCTCATAAAAAAATCCATATCAGACAGTAGTAGAAAGTTCTATAGCATGCAGAGCTACATAGCATTTTGCCATTGAACTCAGTCTCTAACTTGCTAACTTCAGTCAGTAGTTCACTTACTAGTCTTTCTTAAGGGTTAAAGTAACTCAAAATGACAAGTTTCACATGGCGCTAGTAGCTAGCACAGAAAAAAACACAACACAAACAAGGACAGTGAGGTTTCAGCACATATTGCCTCACAGCACCCAAGGGCCAGTTATATGTTACATAAGCAAAGAAGCTCAAAGGAAAGAACATATCAGTCGCAGGTGTGTACGTTGGAGCATGAGGCTAATGGTAGCCTATGGAATAGGTCTGTCTTGGTAAAGTGGCACAATTCCATGAAATCTCTCCAAACAACACCCCTGCGGAATGGGGCAATGGAACGACCCGTCGTCACTGTAAAAAAGACAGCTCCTAAAAGCCTTCGCATAAAAAAGCGCCTCAGCAAACGTCCATTTAAATCATGTCATCACTTCTGCACCCGGCTGTAAATATTGAGTGAGCGAAGCTCCAACAGATGTTAAAGCAATAAAGCCTCAATGGTTTTATGAAAAAAAGAGTAGCTAGTCACTCATGGTTTTGTCAGTGTTCAGATTTGTAGCCACTTCTTTCTCATTACCTGCGCCGTGCCAGAAGGCAGCTGTAAAATTGATTAGGACTGTATTTTGCAGACTAGGCCTGTGTTCTCTCAAACCTGAGTTATGATTTCACACAGATGTAATGCTGGAGTGAGGATTTAATTTTAAACAGACGGTATGTCACCAAAGAGACATGATGTCCATAAAACTACTGTCCTTTGCACAAGGTGATTGAAACGTAATTATGCCTAAACGCTTTATAGCTGTGAGGACGGATTTCATTCAGCAAAAAAAAAACAGAGAAAGCCAGGAATATTTTTATTGTTGTAGTGAGGAACAAAGCATGTTTTTGAATCGCGTTTTCAGGTTTGAAAACCAACTGTATGTACACGTTTTTTTGTTTCGTTTTTTCATTCAAATGTCAGTTTCACAATCAATCTGATTAACTTCTAATAAGGGAAATATAACTTCTATTTCTTTCTCACATCTCCTCCAAAACATCTTGGGTATGAAATTCTACGAAAAGAGCAAATTGATTTACAGAGGCAACAAATAACACAAAGTTTACCATTTCTGCTTTTTTCTTCTTCTTCTTTTTAAACTACACTCTAAAACATGATGAATAAAAACATGCTTTAACATTAGAGAAAGTTTAAAGGCCAACTTGGATCATGTGACTTGATAAACAATCACATTATACCGATGTCATTGAATTTCTGTCAGTTTTGTGACAGTCAGTCACTGTTTGCTGGAGCTCCTCAGGGCTGTGTCTTCTCCCCGCTGCTCTTAACCGCTGCACACCGTTACACAGTTATTATTTCTTTGTCTTTTTTCTTTTTGTGATTTAATATATATTTAGATACAGTGAAATGTAGACCTTCGTTTATGTGTTTTTAACTTGCACTGTACATGATGTGAGAACAGTTCGCTATTTAGGTTTATAATAGCACTGACTCACTAACTTTAATGTTAGCTGGTTTTAGCCAGAGATACTTTGCCTAAACACAAGATGACATTAGCTGTAACTTAATGAGAGTATGACAAACAGGAAAGGACTGTTTTTGTCTTCATTGAAATTAGGGGTTAAATGCTTAGGGACATTTTGCTCTGTTTTGTTTGAGTTTAGGAAATGCAATAAAATAAATTCTATTGCCCATCCTCTCTGTATACCTGGAATCAGTGCTACAAGTACCACAGACACATTGTTTTTTTATGGTGCTGTAACCTAAAGATGTCCGAATTCTGCTCCTCATGCAACTGCTACTCGACTGCCATTGGCTCATCTGCATTTGAGGGGAGGGGTTTATTACTATTACTTTTGCTCAGACTCGGGCTCTAAATGATTCACTACTGTGCGCACTCGCCCAGCGTTCCATTCAGAATGGCTCATCCCTATGCCCTTATTGAAAAGTGAGAGCTTCGAAGGGTTGAAGGGTGTAGGAGACCAAACAACTGTTTCTTGAAGTGCCCTTCTGCGTCATCACTTGCCCACACGGAGGCGCTGTCATCATGCTAAGAAACTGCGCAAAGGTTCGTGGAAGCCCAAAGTGTCTATCAGTTATACCCTTCGAAATCCTTCATTTCGAAGGGCCCTATGAAGTGGCCAGTTTTGAGCACTTTGATTTGGAATGACCCTTCAATATGACAGTCATGATTGTTTTCACTTCGAAGTGCACGACGGAGGGCGATTTATCCCATTTGGAACAAACCGTCGGGCCCCAAATGAATCACTTCTGCCCAGACTAGGGTTCCAAATGAATCACAACTGTGCAGACTCGGGCTCCAAATGATTCACTACTTCTCAGACTCCGGCTCCAAATGAAATATATGGTCCAAGATAACAGCAGCCATTACTGGGATATTTTGGCTACACTTTTCTACTGTGGAAGGAAGTGGAGATGCATTGTCCATCTTTTTTTTTTTTCAGTCTATGGAAATACAATTTAATCCTAGCAGCACATTTTTTTAATTAATTTTTTTGGAGTAAACAACAACAACAAAATTTTATCATATATACACACCATGACCAGCCACTTTATTAGGTATACCTTTTCAATTGCTTGGTAACACAGATTACTTAACAGCCAATCACATGGCAGCAACTCGGTGCATGTGGTGAAGACGACTTGCAGAAGTTCTTGGTCTGAGTATTTCAAAAACTGCTGATCTACTACTGGGATGTTCACGCACAACCATCTCTAGGGTTTACAGATCCGAAAAAGTGAAAATATCCAGTGAAAAGCAGTTGTGTGGACAAAAATTACTTGTTGATGTTAGATGTAAGAGGAGAATGTGCAGACTGGTGATGATGATAAAAAAAAGTAAACAGCAACTCAAATAACCACTCGTTACAACCAAGGTTTGCAGTATACCATCTCTGAATGCACAACATATCGAACCCAGGCAGATGGGCTACAGCAGCAGAAGACCACACCTTGTGGTGCTCCTGTCAACAGGAAACGGAGGCTACACTTTGCAGAGGGTCACCAAATTTGGACAATAGAAGATTGGAATAATGTTGCCTGGTCTGATGAGTCTCGATTTCTGATGCGACAATCAGATGGTAAGGTCAGAATTTGGTGTAAAGAACATGAAAGCATGGATCCATCCTGCCTTGTCTCAATGGTTCAGGCCGGGCACTGGTGGTGGGATATTTTCTTGGCACACTTTGGGCCCCTTCAATGCCACTGCCTACCTGAGTGTTGTTGCTGACCCTTTATGACTACAGTGTACCCATAGGCGGAGACTGAAGCAACTCCAGGGTAAGGCTAAAAGCGGTAAAATCTATTAAATACACACATCATGTCTTTTTAGGCAAGAACCAGACATGGGTTTCATGTAGGCTAATAAAATATGTTTAATGGGACTGAATTTGTATTTAACCTGATTACAATTTAATTAAAACATAAATTGATAATTATACAACGTTTCCTTTTCACGGTTATTCAAATGGCAAATAAATTACATAGCCTACAGAAAGTGACATTATCACTAACTTTGACCTTTCGTGAGTTTGAGCACTCTCTCTCAAAAAAAATAGCTGTCTACACTGAATGAATCTCTTCACAAAAGTCTGGTTTGTTTTTATATTTTTATACAGTCTATGGTTTTTAGTCACCGAACACACACGCACTCAACAGAGCTGATGAGTTTCAGCAATGACTCAATGTCCATTGGATTCCTAAGCTTAACAGAATAGTGTGGGATTGGTTATAATGCGCAAAACTGTAAAAACGCCTAGAATTAAAAACGGTGCAACATTAGCAGATCTAAATCTAATGCCGCAGTCGACACTTTCTATTAATTTTCACTTAGTTAGCAATAGACTTAATTTGTTTGTGCAGGAGCATTTTTGTCCTATTTAGTGGCATTTCTGCAATTAGACCCTGTGGCCAGGGCGAGACTAAGCCTTCCCCAGCCTTACACGCACTCCGCCTATGAGTGTACCCATCTTCAGATGGTTTACTTGCAGCAGGATAATGCACCATATCACAAAGCTCAGATCATCTCAGACTGGTTTCTTGAACATGACAATGAGTTCACTTTACTCACCTTTGGGATTTGGTGGAACGGGAGATTCGCATCATGGATGTGAAGCCGACAAATCTGCAGCAACTGTGTGATGCTATCATGTCATCATGGACCAAAATCTCTAAGGAATGTTTCCTACACCAAGTTGAATCTATGCAATGAAGAATTAAGGCAGTCCTTAAGACGAAAGGGGGTCCAACCCAGTACTAGCCCAGTATATATATATTAATATACTGAATGTGTGTGAACAGTTATATTGCTACACACTTGTGTTTAATACTTAACCGTTTAATTTTTTTTTTCTATGACTTTTAGGCACAGGAAATAAATGCTTTGTCAGCCCTCCTATAAAAACACACTCTGCTGTCAACCAAACACAAGGTACAGACCAACTGCTATCTGAGCAGGAGGCAGGCCTTCGGGCAGCAACCGCCTGCTCTTTACCCACGGGCAGTGACGATGCCATCCGTGCCTCCAGCCTTGCTCCCTATACACTCTCTCTCCGTCTCTCCCTCTCTCTCGTTCTCTGTCCGTCACACGTGCCCGCAGTGGAGACCTGGCAAACAGTGCTGTGCCTTGCCAAGGAAGATTTATACCTGGAGCTTGACCCAGTTCTGTTTGCATCTATATTAGCGAGGACAGAGGGCTGGGTACAGGGAGAGGGAAAGGTCATCGAGAGCCCAGGTACTCCACTGATGTATCAAGATGATGGAGCTGGCTAATTTAGATTGCAACAGTTGTCCCCTCCGCCGCCACAGATGGTCCGCAGTCGCCGCAGCTCAAGGCAAAGGTTTAAAAACGAACACTTGAACCGAGGCTTTAAAGAACACAGCTCTGTATGTGAGAGAACACACTTTTAGATGCCATTGTCTAGCAACTGGGTGTGTAAAGTAAAAGCAGTCAGAGATAAAATCAAAGAGTGCATACAAAGATAGATTCAGATCTGTAACTTTATTGATTAGTGTTCATAAGTATTTGCACAAAGTGCGTTTCTAGTAAATGTACAGTCTGGACACTGATTCAAACAAAATAAAAGACAAGACACTTTGTCTGGATTCATTAAGTATCATATTAAAAATGTAGTTCATACCAGATATATAATAGTTTACCAAAACTAAAACAATAGAAAGTACTAAAATTTATAATTTTCCAAACGTTACAATTCTTGTTTTATATATGTGGATTTATTGCGTTTTGGAACCAAACTCTTTTTGTTGTTGTTTTTTGTTTAAAAAATAAGATTTATTCTAAAATGTTATTATTTCTTTCCCAAAATGCAATAAATCCATTATACTTTTTTTTCTCAAAATGCAATAAATCCATTGAATCTATATGAAAGTATTTTTCATGAACTGAACTCAAAAATCTTTTTCTATGTACACAAACGGCCTATTTCTCTCAAATATTGTTCACAACTCTGTCTAAATCTGAGTTAGTGAGCACTTCTCCTTTGCCGAGATAATCCATCCACCTCACTGGTGTGGCATATCAAGATGCTGATTAGTAGCTGAAAAAATTTCTGAATTTTTACGTTTCTCAATAATAAAAAATATTTTTTTTTTTTTTTTTGAGCCATTTATTTAAGATGTCATGTGTTGCATTTGACATTAATATTGTCATATTTAAAATAATCATCTCATCACATATTTAAAGGCCTAACTGTTGCAAAATAAAATAATCTGTAACAATTCACCGAAGGGGAATAAAAATCACATTCTTGACTGCAAATGATACTCAGCGAGAATAATAACAGCGGCTAAAAAATATGTTTTGGCACGGACTCATTTACATGATAGAATAACCTTCCAAAAAGGGAAAAAAAAAGGAGAGAAAAAAAACCAAGAGGATAATATATGCAGCGTATTTGTGGTCATGCACTTCAGTTGTTTATTACCGAGAGAATTGCATTAAATCATCCCACAAGAGGAGTGTGTCGGGGGGGAGAAGACAATGAAGCAGGCCTGTGGATATAATGAACTCCTGTGGGGATAAGCACACCTCACTATAAAGGCCTAACCACAAATTAAGTGCTTGTTGCCATCATGTGTTTGTAGAACACAGGCGTAGATATAACCTGCGTGACTACGCACTGCGTTTTAGCTGCCGCTGTTGTCTTTTTCTCTGCTGAAGAAAGACAGAGATGTGAGACGCTGCGGCCCTTTCTCATGGCGGCTGGTGGCATACTTGCTGTCTTTTGATTCTCTTCCATGTCTGTGTTTATAAAAGGCGGTCTATTGTGCTCAGTATTAGCTTGACATTCAATTGAATGTTTTTACATATTTGATCAAACCTTTCAGAACTCAAAAGCTACGTAGATGTTTTTATTAGCATTACGAATGGTTTGTATGACTAGCCGAGTAAGGTCAAACTCACAGAGGACTATTTCAGTTTCCCAGAGGAATATTTTATTTAGACGGAACAGTTCACAGTGTTTCAGTGAAGAGTCAACTTCATTTCAGAAGTCACTTTTAAATTCCCTTGGAAAAGAAAATGTGGAAACAGACAAAATCATTGTTTACATAGAACAGGGACACACTGTACAATACAGTAAGATTTATAACATAATGATAATATAATAAACATAAAAATGTTTATACTGTAGTATAATGTATTATAAACTTATAAACATCTTTAGGAAAAATAAATATAGAAACAAACAATATAATTTTTTACACATGCAGGGACATGATTTATCTAATAATTTAATATAGTCTGTGATAATTTATAGTTACAATTATATTTATTACAGTAGGAGTTAAAAATGTTATTCTTTAAGAAGTCAGTTTTAAAAAAATCTTTGGAAAAAAAAACATTCATCATGTTTACATTCAAAAGAAACATACTCTATAATATTTTAATCAGGAATAATTCATAATATAATGACAGAAATATAAAAGTGTTATATTATATTACTTCTTCTCTAAAGTCACTTACTTTACTAAAATTCCTTAGAAAAAATTTTTATATAAAAAAAATACAATTAAAATTCCTTAGAAAAATACTTTTATTATTATTATTTTACATATAACAGAGACATGCTGTAGGCCTATAGTATTAAAAACATTTGTAATGCTTATTTACATTTTACATTTTATCATAAGACATAATAATAAAATGAGTATGATAAATATTTTATAAATGTTTATATGATAATATTAGCATTATTATCAAGTAATATTATATTATTCATCTCAGAAGTCACTTTAAATTTCCTTTAAAATATGATATATACCAAATATAAATTAGTATAGTATATTTTAGTAATTATTATATCACCTAATTTCTAGTGTAATTCTCATTTTGATTGCTTCTATATTTTTATACATAAAGTTTTTTTTTTTTTTTTACTTGTAGATTTGATACTTTGGCAAGTCTGAGCACAGTTTGAGAGTCTGTTGAGATCTCTTCTGGAGCTCTGGAGGAAGCAGAAGTGAGTTCCTAGAGAAAATGACGCTAGCAATGCCAAGGTCATGTGTTCGTTTGCTGGGAAATGCATGAACTGATCATATAATGAAATGAAGGGACTTCTTTGCAGGAGAAACATCTGAGAAGCAGGAAACCTGTGCAAAAGCTTCCATTTACGCTCCATATGATATCACTGGAGATTTTGGGGAAACAGTTGAGATATTAGAGAGATGTCCTTTGTGGTTTTTCTATCAAGTGCTGAGCTATTTATCCATTATCTGAACAATAGAGGTAAGTCAGTTGAGAAACTCATCACAGATAACTTTTCCCCCTCAAAACAGGGGGGCCCAACCAGCAGCCTGTAATCAATACAGGAAACATGAACTTCAGAGGACACGAGGAACCTCTGACCACAGATGAAGATTAACCACCACTGCCTCGGACATATTGTGCCGTCTTCATCTCCACAAGCTCCGGCTACCAACAGATCCATCTATCACCAGCGATCAGATGCTGTTTTTCTGACCAAGCAGCGCAGGGTGACATGTATTTTCCTCAGTAGTCCTAAGTGAGCTTCTGAATCATCAATCAGATCAGACAAAGCCCAGCTTGACCTCTAAATGGAGGAGATGTCGTCATATTCAGATTCTCAGTGGTGAGGGTTGCTCATATCCTCGGGCAGTTTGTTTGCTTGACTTGGTTTGAGCTTTGAACAATGTTTGAGTAATCCCACGGGCCAGGCGGGAATAACAAACAATCCATGTCTCGAGCCAGTAGATGGAAGCTCTCACTTAGGCCTTAGTCTGGTTAGATGCCATATTGAATTATATGCAGGACAAGGCTGTGACGGATAGTCTTAGTCTTTACAATAGCATGTGTTGTATAAAGATCCCAGGTCGCAATTTTCACAACTCAGAACTAAAAAAGTTTTCAGGGGTTTTGTCCCTTGAAGGCTTTTCAGAACATTTTGTGTCACCAAACAGTCAATGTGCTGTTAAATATCAGTACAATCCATTGTATTTCAGTCCCTCATATTGTTTTCATTCCTGTCAGAAATTAAGAGTGGCACTACCCTGTATAAGTATTATTGGTTTGTCGATGAGTAAAAATGTTAAAACCTACTTAAGTCATACTCACATATCCACTTTAAGCCATCTGAATTATTTTGGTCAAAATGACATTGATAAGCCTTGTAATCAATGCAAGCTGTACTTCCAGATATTATAATATCTGCTTTAAGTAATATTGAATAAATGTTGTTTAAATTTAATTATAATCATAATACAATTCTAATAAATATGATAATAATATTATATAACATATTAAATAAAAGGCCTCTTAAGTGTACTTCGAGATACTTTCATGACCGTCTCTTAACACATTTAAATAATGTCAAATTAAAAGTTATATTATATTATATTTTGTCAGTCATTCGATTTTAATAAACATTTGTTGTGCTTTATAGAAGTACACTTATTTTAATGTGAGGAAAAAAAAAATTGTATTTGATTATAATTATAAAATTTCAATAGGAATTACATTAAAGCATATTTTAGTTTGCCACAAATGCTAGTCAGTACATTAGGCAGTACACTCAGTACAATCTAATTTAATGTAAATGTACTATAAACAGCAATAGATTTTAATTTGATTGCAATAAACAGTCTTAAAAAAAAAACCCACTACATTCAGTTCACACTTAAGTCACTCTCAAGTTGTTCCAAACCTGTGGGAATTTCTTCACAATATCTTCTCTTGAGGTAAACAGAAAAAAATAAACTTGTACAGGTTTTATAACTACATTTGTAAGAACAAATAAAATTAAAACTATTCATTTAAAAGCATATTTTATTTCCATACTAAGCCATCTTTTTAAAACTGCTAAAGTGTTCTGTTCTTTTGCCCTAGAAGGACTTGAGGAGAGCACAAATGATTTGCACTTGAAGATCAAGTCTGGCTGAAGTATAAATTGCTAACACCCTCTGCGCTACCCATACCTGTTTGTCTGCAAACCGAGATCAGAGGAAGCGCAATCAATGTCCTCAAACTGCCTCTGGATCTCTAGTCTCCAGGACTTGATGCAACCCTCCCAAAAGTGCATCTGCATACCATTTAAACGAGCCTCTGCACATTTTATGAATTCATGTGCTCCCCAGGTACATTCAAGCATCCCTCAGTTGATCCTAGTGCTCCGCAGGCCCCGCTGGTTTCTTTTGTGTTAATTAGTCACTTGCCAGGCCTTAACAACCCGAGATCAGAGTCCACGGGGCAGTTTCTCTCTGTACCGCAGCCTTTGATGATGGTTTGGCGAGTGGGGCTGGAGCTCAGGAGCTTGTTCGTGTGATAAAGCGCCGCCCTGAGCCGCTGCTCTTTTTCCCATCAGCCAGGGAGCGTGCGAGCATGGATGCCCTGCAGTGCCCACATTGGTTGGTATTGCCTATGCTGTTTTTTCCACCAGCAATCCTCATTTCCTAGATGAAAGGCACTTACTGTAATATTGCCTCAGTATTTCCTAGAACTGTGGAGGCCCACTTCCATTTTAGCAGAATTCAAGCGTGCCTTTGTGCAGTATGAGGTAATGGTGGATTAAGGAGCGTGGAAAGGGATTTCGGGTTGTGTCATTGACTAGTTTTTGGCGTGCACCGGTCCCAGTCAGAGGGTCTCTCTAAATTATTGATCAATGAGACGAGTGGTGAAAACACAGCTTAGCACTATGCACTCTTTCCCCACTCTTGCTCTCTTCCAGATACATCAAGCCCAATGTAAAAGCTCCACTGTGCAAAAAAGCCTTCAAGTTCAGTTCAATTATTTAGCATCCCTCCCCGATTATGAATTATTGAGGTAAAAGCATGTTCACATATACGACTGTGCGTCGAGCTCAAGACACAAGTGACTCATTGGGAAGATAATGAAGAGAGGCTGTCATTACAAAAGGCGGTTTTATCTCGGAGCAAACCGTTGAATGCATTGTGGAGTGAACGTGAAAATAATATGGACCCCACTTACTTTAAAAGGATAGTTCACCTAAGAATTAAAATTGTGTCATTAATTAATCACCCTCGTTTCGTTTCAAGCCCGTAAGACCTTTGTTCATCTTCGGAACACAAATTAAGATATTTCTGATGCATTCTGTGAGCTCTCTGACCCTCCCAAAGACAGCTAGGATACTTACACGATCCAAGCTCAGAAACATAATAATGAGATTGTTAAAATAATCCATGTGACACCTGTGATTCAACCTTAATTTTACAAAGCTACGAGAATGCTTTTCGTGCACAAAGAAAACAAAAACAACAACAATTCAACTATTTGTCTCCTCCATGTCATCCTATAACGCCATTTTGGAGAGTAAGGTGCCGTTCACATGTCGCGCCTAAAACGAGTGGAAAACAATAGGTGCACAAGTGGTCAGGCACTTGTTCTCTGGAGGTATCTGCCATTGCTATGCAGTTATGATCTGTGCTCTCCATAAAGACGCGGAAGTTTCAGGAAATTATAAATTGATTTGCAGCACTAAAATTGCTACTAAATTTATTTAAAAATGTATATCCCTTTACAGCTATGATCAGCTCTTCCTTCATCTTAGCTTTACTTTCAATGTTGTTACGGGAAAGGATGAAGCTGATTGGTTAGTTGTTGTCACGTGACCCACAGTGTGCTTTCAGCATTCTGAAAAGTTGACATTTTTCATCTCGATGCATTGCGGATGCACCTGAAAAAAATGAGCCCCACGTTGCTTCCATTATTAGGGCGCCTGCCTGTCTTCATTTAAATGAACAAACTTGAGCGCACAAAAGATGCGATATGTGAATGACCCCTAATCTTGCTACATTGCTTATGCACTGGGGTTCTCTCCAAAAGGGTGGAAGACCATATTGTTTTCTTTGTGCAGAAAAATTATTCTCCTAGCTTTGTAAAATTATTGTGTCTTCAAGTCTTTATATTTATTAATTACATTTCAATGTATTTTTGAAAAAATTGCATCATGCTATTATTGTTAACCAATAACCAAATAACTATTTGGATGCCAATTTAATGAACTGACATTCATTTCTGATTCCATTCTTATTATCGAACAGCCACTTTTCACAGTCCAATTATTTAATGGCCCTTTTTGTTCTTGTTGAATATCCCTTTTTTACTGCAATGCATCATATTATACAGTATACGTGTAACGGGAGATGGGCAATTCAACCAGAGTTTAAGAATTGATGTACTGTAATGTGCAAGAAAAGATACTTTGTTACCGCCAAAAACTCTCTCCGTCAAAGGAGTTTTTCCAAAATGTGATTCACTTTACTCAAGCCATTAGTCAAATTCAAGTTCCTCTATGGAAAAGAAAACTTCAAACTGCCTAATTATGCCCCATTCTCTCAACACAACAGCGTTACAATGCAGTCACAAGGCTAAATCCCATATGTTGATGCAAATAACTCTTTGGCGTCTGTCGAACCATCCGCTCTGGAGGAGTGAGTTTGAGCGCCGGCTTCTGTCAAGAGGCCTCACTCCGCTTTATCTTGGCTTGGCGTGAGAGAAAAAGCAGATGATCCAATAAATTATCGATAACGCCCCTGTAAACCCAAGCCACTTTGGCCGCGTGGCACTTGGCGAAGAGTGGACGGCCCCTAATCATTCATTCTCAGCAACTGCTCCCTGGCTCACGGCCGCTTTTTCTAGCCTCTACAGGCTCTAACTCTCCACAAGGTGTTTGACTAGACTGCTTAAATATTTTCATTGAAGAGTTTCTCTAAATGGACAAAGTGCACCCTCTCGTTTTCTGATTACGAAGGCATGAGAAGAATTATTTAAAGGGAGACTGCGGGGACAGGAAGTGAGCCGATAGAGAGACAGGAAGCGAAATAATGACAGAAAGTAAACCCGTTTGACTCGCTGCATTAGCTTCTCTCTTTCCCATCAGTCCGTTGTTAATGAGCGTTCAGTTGTTTCCAGACCTGGTCAGGGCCGGGGCCGCGGCTCCTCGTTATTTCCTGAATCGCTCTAGCCGTGCCGTTCGAGGCAGGGGCTCAGTCACTTTACATCTTATGCCAGGATAAGCATTGGGCTTGGTCATTATACACAACGGATCTGTGCTAATGGAAGCGGGGCACAGGGAGGAAAACGCTGTTCTTTCCCTCCCCTAAAAAACTCACTCTCACTTGAACATTTTATTAGACCTTACAGTCACGATATATAGGCCCATAGAGCAAAGGCCAGTTTCTGAGAAAAAGACTGTTTCTGAACATTGTTGTTTATAAGCGCTTAACAGGTGAGCGAGGCACTGCAAGTCTCTTCAAAAGTCTCTGACAGGAAGTTTAGATACTTCTAAATCACAAATAATATCTCACTTGCTCCTCTGAGACGGAACATATTGTTGAGGTCTTCTGCTTTTGTTTTGCCTTCAGAAAAAGAGCCAGGGGAAAATCATGCTAAATGCTAATGCTAAATGGACAGATCAGGCCAAATCAGACGGACACTAATATGGACCAGAGCCTAAAAAAGGGGGGAAAGAAATATATTGATTGTTTTAGGAACATTTTTGTTTACTTTGTATGATTAGCAATTTTGGCACTGTGGTGTAAAACGTCACCAAATCATGTCCGAAGCAATGCTCTATTTTTCATCACAGTGTTTGTACTTAAATGTTAGAGATTTAAGCTGTTTTGCTAACATTTATATTAACCGCCCTCCTGTGACATTTTGACCAAATTGTGTACATATTCTGAACATGGAAGCTATGCCCCTAAATATTTAATGCTGTTTATCAACCATATTTTTCTAGTAAACTAGTAACAATTTTCCGATTATGCAAAACTTCTGACCTATTAGCTGCTATGGGTAAATAAAAAGAAGAATAACGAAGTGCAATAGACGGTACAACTATTTGTGCTACTAAATAATTTATAATTATGATATTAAATTAAAATAATACGAATACAAATAACTATAACCAAGGACACTAATTATACAGATAAACTATAACTATAAAGTTTTAATAATTGCTAGTTAACTGACATTCAGAAGTCTACACTACAATTATTATAATAGAGACACAGACAAACGAATAGGAATCACTTTAGGACAGGTTTTTTTCCCCAGCTAATGACCCTTGTAAAATTGTATATATATATATGTGTGTGTGTGTGTGTGTGTGTGTGTAACAAGGACTGACTGACAAACACATCCAAATCAGAAATCAAAAAGACAAGGTCAAAGGCAGGCAAAAGACATACACAAGCAAACAATCCGTGACTATGATAGACGCTTGGTAGAGACAGGGTAAACTAGCAATACTTCGCAACATAATGCACAACCAACATGGCTTATAACAGGTGCAGGCAAGAAGTGATGAGAGAAGAAGCGGCAGTGTTCAGTATTCGGGAGACAGCTCCCTCTGGCGGTTGGATGAATAAACGGGAGATGCGGATGTTACAGAATCCCTCCCCCTATGAACACATCCAGGTGTTTTCCGAGGCCGTCCCCTTGGTCTGGGTGCAGGATGATTAGGGTGTGCCTGGTGGAACTCCTGGGTCAACGACGGGTCTAGAATGTCCTTGGCAGCCATCCATGATCTCTCCTCTGGAACATAGCCTTCCCAGTCCACCAATAGTTTGGCTATTTATGCCAGTGATGTTAATAGGTGGTATGCACTGGATAACAGGTATGTTGAGTTTATGGACCAATTTATGATGAATCAAATTTAATGCAGAACCGGAGTCAATTAGCGCTGGAACACAATGAGCAGAATTAGCATTGAATTGGTTGAGTGTGAGGAGAAGAGTAAAACAACTGGTCAGCATAGTAGTTAAGGAAGTACTCACTTTGATCTGGGAGGGCTTGTTAGGGCATGAACAATATTGATGACCTGGTTGACCACAGTAGAAACACATTCCTTTTCTTCCACACACACACACATACACACACACACACACACACCCACACACACACACACACACACATATATATATATAATTAAACTCTCTTTTGAGTACTTCTAGTGCACAATGTAGTGCACATTTCTTAATATTAAGCCTAATATGTGTTCTATTATCACAATTATCGAATAATATTGAATAATTTAAATGCAAAATGTTTAAAGTACAATTGATATATACTTGCAATAGTTGAACTTTAGTAGAATCTAATATACTTGAGTGTATCTTTAGTTGGACTTTCACACAATTAAAGTACATCAAGCACAAAATGAGTTGTTCCAATTTAGTGGACTTTAAGTAAAACAGTTTAATATACTAAAAGTACAATTGCAGGGTGTAAGTAAATACATTTGTAAATGTATTTGTAATATACTTAGCATGAAATAAATGTTTTTCAAATACATTTTAGTCGATTTATTTTTCCATAGGTGAACAATAAAAACACTAACAAACAATCAGAATGGACACAACTGAAGAGCTCGAGAATTTAAAGGGGCAGTTGACAAAACTGCATTGTGCGCTTATGGACGCTAATAAAGTGATCATTATAGTTATCTTTACAGTTATCATTCTTGGTGTGAACGAGTCTTAAGGCTGCCACAGAGGTATTTCAGTGATATCTACCAATTGTTTAAGCATAAAATTGTAATCTAAAATAAAAAATGAGGTCTCCTAAGCAATGAAAGAGCAACCTCTGAGTAATAAAGATGTCTTTTGGTCTTGCTCCTTCAGTTTAATCGACATACGGACCTCATAAGTGAGTCTAGACGCAAAAGACTCCCTGAGGAGGACATGTCAGTTTGAATAAAGTGCATGCAATTGACTTTATCAGAAAAAAAAATCAATATGGACTTTTTTCAAACAGCAGTTTCATGTCCAGACGTTTGATTTGCCATCATTTTTATGTTCACCCCCAGCAGTTGGTTCAGAAAACTGCTATTGGCAATCTTCTGCAGCATTAATGCATTCCAGTTTTTTGAAACAGGTTACTATTGCATTACTGGGCTTTTGATGCACAGCTGGGCTATCGATATTGACGTATTTTGAGACGTAAACTCAGCGATACACCGTCAGCCAGTGCTTGTGTTTGTCTCCTGCTGTGTTTTGGGGGGGATCAGGGTGTACGAGAGCATGCATGCAGAAGCCAGAGCAAGCCCCCTCAGTTCTTCTTATACAGTGTACAGTTTAAAAGGCTTGCAGTCTCTAGAGTGAGAAAGAGGCAAAAATAAAGAGAGAGACTTTCATTAGGCAGTCAGGCTGTAACCCAGCTGGATGCGACTGCCAGTTGGCTGGGCAGTGTTTGCAGTCTGTTTGTATGTTTACGCATGGATTCAAGCATACACATAAAACACACTCATGCATGCTCGCTAACAACACCCTTCGTTATTAACAGCATTCCTGGACACTGTGAAACACACAGACTTCTTTCCCTGAAGGGTCCATATTTTTTGTGGTTTTCTCGAATGATACCGCTTTTTATGCACACTGTATATCAATCTCCAGAACAATCATTATGACTCCAAAACCCCAAGTTAGTAATTATATTGTTACAGAAGCATCAGCCTATTAAAAACAAACAAACATTCGGATTTATTCAGAAACGAAGCAGCGGTACTGTAGTGTGTTGCTCAAAGACGTGACTGTGACAAATCTACCGTGGCTTTGTTTTAAACCATTTCTGTTGGCCAAAAAAAAAAGTATGTTATTCATTATTAACATTTTCATCAATGTATTGTATAAAACTTTAGCACATGCGTAGTCATAATATTCTAATAATAGGTCTAAATATTAAGCAGCATACTGCTGTTTTTGGCGATTGTATCTCACAAACTTGTAGATAGCATTACCTCACAAATTCTGGATTCGCTGAGGCATGTTTTATGTATGTTAGTATTTGGTCATTTGTTGTTTTACACTATAGTTAGTGCCATATATGACTATAATAGCCTCAGAATTTGACTGAATGAGAAACAGGGTGTTACAGTAGTAGACCCTTTGTGCAAGGAGAAAAAAAGAAAGATTTTATCACATCCTCATGGTTGTGATTTTAAATAGGAACTCTTTTCTTTGTCTGCAATGCCTTTATCATCTTTTGACTTTCTTTTTTTTAAAACCGGGAACACTGTTTCATAACTGCAGATTAACATTTTGTGTGTTTCGTGTGCATAACCTCACTCGTGAAAATAATGCCCCATAACCGAGAAAGGTTTTTCAGATTATGGATGTTCCTTTATGCCTATATTTGATATGTAACTTGCTCCAAGCACAATGTTCCAAATAATACCCAGCTTTCTGTTTAGCTGTGTTTTAAAGGAATTCAATATGCGGTTTTCATGATTCCAAAATATGTCTTCTTATTCCTTCCAATGTTAACTGTTTGTGTGCTTCACTGAATGTGATTGCCATATAAAAACATGCCTGTGTTAAAGTCAAAAGCCAACTTATAATTAAAATATATAAATACATTTATTAAACAATAAAGTATGAAAAAAATAATAATAATAAAACATATGAATAATAAAAATATTTTACATTTATTATCCTAAACTAATACAATTTTAAGCTAGAGCACATGTTGTTATTAAATGTAAATGATTTCCACATGAACATTTTCATTCAGTCTTCCACTAGTCTTTCCACCACTGAATAAAAATCAAAAAGGTAATTGTGATAATTTTTCAAATTTTTACTTGCAATTCTGACATTTTTTCTTAACAAAGACATTGCATGATATAAAGTCACAATTATGAGAAATAAAGTCAGAATTATGAGGTAAAATATCACAATTACATTTATAATTAAATTTATAGATGTGCAATCGCGTGTTATAAAGTCAGAAATGCGACATAAACTTGCAATTCTGATAGTTTTTCTCTCAATTGCAAGTTTACATCTCGCAATTCTGACTTTTTTTCTTAGAATTGTTTAATATAAACTGCCGAATATACTTGCAATTCTCCGTATTTTTCAGAATGGCAAGACGTAAACTCACGTCAGAATTGCATGATAAAAAAATCGCAATTGTGAGAAATAGTCAGAATCGCGAGATAAAAACAATTCTGAGGAAAAAGTCCGAATTGCGAGATGTAAACTCACACGTCAGATTTGTGAGATATAAAATTCGGACTTATTTTTCTCACAATTGAGAATTTACATCTAACAATTCTGATTTTATATCTCACAGTTATGAGAAAAGAAGTCAGAATTGTGAGATATAAAATCGCAGCTGTTTGGAAAAAAGTCAGAATTGCGAGACGTAAACTCACACGTCCGATTTGCAAGATAGAAAATTTAGACTTATTTTTCTCACAATTGTGGATTTAAATCTCGCAATTCTGACTTTATATCAGAATTTTTGTTTTTTATTCAGTAGGGGAAACAGGATTCCATATGTTTGTGCTGAAATAACAAGCTAACATTATATCGCAACTGAATTTATAGGGCAGTTTTAATTACTTGTTCGAATGGTTGTGCATGACTGTGACAGTGCTATGGGATGTGATATAAAAAGACAAAGGCAGATGCAATAGTGGCCCAGGTTACACGAGCTCAATAACTTATCATGAGCGCTCCTTTGGGTTCATGTCAAAGGATTCAACCCCCGCAACTCTTGTTGTCAGGAGAACAATGGGCATTTCACAACTTTACCAGGTTGGCGTTGAAAAAATGTTACCAGAATAGGATAAAACAAAGAAAGCAGGCCAAAGCTGAACGAGGGCAACATCTACCCCTCCCAGAGGGAGCAGCAGTGCTCCCCTACCCCTCCCCTTTAAAACTTTGGTGTGCTACAAAGGCACAAAAAGCAAGGCTCGCTCGAGCATCCACTGTGTGCAAGACTAGAAAGACGCCTTCAGAAATATGATCGCTAATTGAAATTAGAATTGAACGTCAATTAACTCAACATCCACTATATGTAGGAAGTTTTAAACAACATGCAAATGACTAATATATCTAAAAATAACTGTTTGTTTTGACTTCTTGACACATGACAGATTTCTTCTTTAAAAAAACAACAACAACAAAAAAAAACTTTTGAACAGTAGCGCATAAAAATAGTGAATAAAAGCGGCATAAATAATCTTTTGAAATGGCTTATGAAGGTCAGAGGTCACATCTAACTTTTTGAAACCATGTTTTCTGGCCATTTTTGTGTACTTAAATTGTCTCGCAAAGATATATTTATGAAATTGTATCTGGTAAATACCTTACAGCAGTTTTAAGTCAAACTAAACATTGCATTTATAGGTCCATAATTATCATAATCCACATTCGTTTTGCTAGCAGTTGACCTTTGAGTGGAATATTGTAGTAGAAACTATGCCGAAATGTCAAAAATGCTACAAGGGAAATACTAAGGCAGACAGAAACTTGTTTTATCTTGTTGTATCATCATTTTGCATCATGGGACAGTTTCTCAGTGTGTCATTTGCTGCTGTTTGACTCCAGACGGGTCATCATGTGCTCATCTCCGACGGCCGTGAGCCATCAGCGTGCCACATCAGGCATGGAGAGGCAATCACGACGGAGCGGTCGTATATTTATTTATTTATAATCCCAGCATGCACCCTGACTGACAGAGTTGCAGAGGTACAGCACCGGGCCAGAGTGTTTATCTCTCTGGACCGATGCCACGAAACTGTGACGGCGCTCCCCTGAGGTGCGTGTGTATTTGTGATAGAAGCAGGAGTCAGTCAGTCTTTGTCGTGGCGAGGCAGCCGGCTGCAACACTGAGCACACGGGACGAGGATTGTGGTTGTCACCTACTACACTATGCCGGAGTGAAAATCATAAACGCTGATACCTGGGACGATTATTTAACAGACGAGAGAGCGGGCCGATCATTGCCCTGTCAGGCAGATGTGTTATTCAGAGGCGGTTGAATTATCGTGTGGGGAGTGCACTCAGTCGTGCACAGAGTGATGGACAATCACATGGCCTCGGGCAAAGAAGAGTCAGAGATATTTGAGACTAGGAGATTGCAACAGCCATGTTTGCTCACATGCCATAATCCATTTCTTTATTTTTTTTCGGTTATTTGTCTGTTAGGTACAGTTAAAATGTTCACATTAATATTGTCCCAGTTAATGTTATATTTAAGAATATAGTATACAAATACGATACAGATAAATAGAATAAGTATACTGCATTTGTTTGTAAAAATAAATAGTGTCTATTAGGTAAAAACAAATGCTTATCCAAGCCTTACTACAGCACTTACATGCACATTCGATGGGAAAACTGTTCTTTATATGAAAAACAAAGTGAAGCAATTCATAAATTATGAAATTCCATTGAAAATTCAATCAAAATATGTACAGCTTCTTTATTCGAGGAATTGAAACAATAAAGTAGCAAATCATAAACAGCGAAATTCTATTATTCTGTAAAAAAATATTAAGCTAATTTAAAAGCAGGGCATGTTGTCACAATAGGAACTTGTCATTTAAGAATGTATTAAATGCTGTTTAGCACAATTTAAACATTAAAACAATTGTTAAACACTGAACAATTTGTAAAATAGCAACAATTTAAAAGGGTAACACAGCCTTTGCTATGGCTGACATTTACTGTAATTTATAAACTGCCTAAAATTAGAAAGTAAACTTGTAAAATATTAAATCTATAGAACACACAAAATACACACTTGCTTAATTATATAGCTGGCTCTTGAATCTTATTGTGGTTTTATTGGTTTCACCCAAAAATACAAACATGACATTTATTATAATTCAAATTTGGTGGATAAAATTCACCAAAATGATCCTAATTTGTGAAATTCAAGTAAAAAAAAAAATGCTATGTGGATTTTAAAACCTTATAGTTACTGAGTTGTATCTATTGTGACAACTAGCCACCGTCTCACCGTCTTACAATGAAATTATAAAGATCAAGCTTACATTAATACCCCCACAACCACTCTGTGAGAGTTAGGAGAGAAAGAGAGAAAAACAAGCATACAGTAACTGTATCACAGTTTCTCAGCGGTTTCCATCGCGCCTCAATTTGAGCTGATTCTGTCAGACATTAATGTTTCAGGACAGCGAGCGAGTCATTCACCAGTCAGCAAAACACTTCTCTTATTTTGCTCCCTGTCGTCATGTTTCTTCCCAAACTTTCAGCTGGGGAAAGACACTTCTAATCAGGTTGCCTGGGAACAAAAAGTGTTTAATGTCCTAATGGAACGACAGAGTTCCACTTTTAAAAAGCCACACATTACTTGTAAAGTGACTTCTCCGTGTCGTTACCTGAGTGCCGGCGGTTTATTTTTACCTCCCTTCTCCCCTCCTCATTCTTTAGCTGCTTCGGGAGATGGCGTTAGTTTGGCTTCATCTCTGACAAAAGATAAATGAGCTCGGGGTCTGTGGTGATCCACTATGGCTGCCAGGGGGTTCCAAAATAGCAAACTATTTTTCATAACGGGCCAAGTGATATGGAGTAGGATGCAGCAGGCGGGCTAACATTTACCATCTCGGCGTATATACAGAGATTCGATTCTTTTCCTTTTCGTTAAAGTTAACTTGAGAAGTTAAGGTTGTCTGTTGCTCCTGAAGGGTGTTGCGACTGAACGGGAGCGGGCTAGTTTCTTTCATACGTCTTCATGACGGGATCAGATGATCTCTTCGTCATTAAATATAGAGGTAGTGTACTGTGAATTTACAGTGTATTCCTTTCTGCTACAGTAGCTGTGCGTTCACAGTTTTAGAGTAGTAAAAATAAAGTTTATTAGTAGTAATCAATCGGGATTCACAGCTATGTCTGTTGTTACTGATATTTACACATTGCTTGTAATAACTTTGCTGTCTTTTAATTCCCAGCATAAAAAAAGGTAGTTTGTAATAATACTGTTTTGAAATGTAATATTTTGTAAGCAAAGATCATTTAAGAGTGTTAATTTCTATTTACCGAAGTTAGCAACCCAAAATAAAGGTTAAACAAATTGCTACAATATTATTAAAATTGCCCATTATTCCTTAAATGTCTATTACATAAATATATTAACATTATTATAATTTTTTTTGTGATTACAATTATAAACATTATAAATTATTTTATTATTTTAGTTTTTATTTTTGATTATTTTTGTGGTTGCATTCAAAAACATGAAAAAAAGTATTCATATAAAATGTCATAAAAGATTAAGATGGCAATAGACACCGAGCCATTTGTAAATATACCTACATACAGCACATAACTACAGCATTAATAACAGCTTTGGGATTTTTGCGAAACTGAGCACAGATTTTTTTTTTTTACTCTAGGAAACACGTGCGAGATTACTGGGTTTTTCTTTCTCGGGAGAAAAATCAATAAACATCTGTAAACTTCTACATTTAATTGTTTTTTTTTTTAAGAGAGAGAGAAAAAAAACTAATTTTCATTTTCCTTTTAGTAATTTACACACAGTATTATCCCACAGTGTAGTGTAGTCTAGTATGGTTACATTTTCACCACAAATCTTAGAATTTTATAATAAAGTACTTTTAAATTTACACTGTAAACATTCTAATGCAATTCCATGAAAATACAGAACACAGTTCCTGTGCAAATCAAAACCGTGTTTGTTGTACTTCCTATAGCGCCGCCCGGCACCTTCCCTGCCGTGTGATGTAATTAATGTGGTGTTGTAGAACAGCTCAAATCCTTTGATAACCTCTGTTCTGCATCTCAGATCCAGCCATTAATCATCCTCACAAACATGAGCGAGAGAAGAGGGCAGAGGGAAAAAAAGAGCAAAAGGAATAAAGGAAGAAATAACTGTATTATATATTTTTTTTCCTCGGGAAACTGTCCTGTGTCAACAGGAGCAGCGGTGAAAATTTGAAAGAAAGTTTCCATTTAAATGAGCGCTGGTGATCCGCAGAGGCACTTTGAAGAGCTACGAGCGAGACACAAACAAGAGCTGCCGCCTCGGCCTGCATTTCGGAGCTGCCCTTGACACCTGATGAGTGATCAAACGCTGCTTCCTTCTCCGTACGATCCTATGTTGTAGTCTGATAATTCAGCAGACCATGTTACCAGAACGTCCCTACAATCAACATTTATAAAAAAAAAACGTCCCTCACAACCTCGTAGGTCCTCAAAAACCTCCCTAAAAAAAATACAAAATGCTCTTGTGACTCTGGAATTGTTATTTTCCTTTAAGGAACAAAAACGTGCAGAGCTGAAGCCTGCGTTTGTAATGGATGAGTTGCTATAGTTGTTCTGAACTGGCTCCTTAATGGCAGGAAGCACAATAGAGGACTTGCCTGCTTGGCAACAGGTGGCACAGCAAGGGGCTTAAAGTTATTGAACGAACACATCTTTACAATCACGGCATGTCTTTTCATGACTGGATAAAGGTATGGTTGTGTTTTAAAATGAAATGGCAAAATGGATAAAATAGATCAAGGCCTCCAACATGCTCTGAAAGCTGTAGGTCAGGGGTACAGCCGACAAGTTCAGTAGAGTGTGTTCATGGCATATTTATGGCTTCATTGTCAACAAAACCAAAACATTTGTTTTCTGAAAGCTCTCTTGGGCTTTTTTGAACTTGCCAGTGCACACTTTTGCACATTTTCAGACAACTGTGGTAGAAAATCTGCGATTAGATTTCAACTCAATGGACCTCATCCATTAAACTTTGGTAGATATACGAGTAAATTCGGTGTAATTCCAGAAAAACTCCTCCAGATTCACAAACAGTGACAGTCATACACCTCATATTTAATAGTCAAACATCAATGTTAATGAATTCCAGTAACTCGTAAATAAATTGCTTGTTCATAATTAGCATAATCCTCACCCATGTATTACAACTAGAAGAATTATATGTGCAGAGACGCTGTGAAATCTTTTGAAGTCTGTCGTCTGTGTATTTAAGTCAGAACGACTTTAAAATTTACAAAATTCTGCTCTTGTCAGAAGCTATTAAAATCTCACATTTCTGTACAAAACAGGATGTTTAATGAAAAAAAAATGGTTAGGATTTTATCCATTGTGAATTAATTGAAAATGAATTAGAATAGAGCAAGACTGAGTTCATGATTACATGACAAACAATGTACTAAACACTGAAAAAAACAAATATTGGTTTTGGAAACCGGTTTTGCATACAGACGAGAATCTTGTCAAAGCAATTCCCGTTCACACGGATCCACGAGAATGACTTAAAACACTGTATTATGCATGCCAGGCCAGTAGATGGCGATGTCACTATGTGCCTGTGCACATACATGCGCCTGACATGGCGGTTTTCACAAAATCTAATTTTTCTTGTTTACACAGAGGTTATAACCATATTGTTTCCAAAAACTTGCTCTTTGAAACAAGTTTGCATTTTCAAAACGCCTTTTTTACTGTTTTTAGCTGATGATGGTGTTGCTGCTAAAACAATGGCTAAATAGCTATTTGGCTAACCTTAGTAATGGCTAACTGAAATCAGTGTTGGAAAAGCGTAGCAATACAATTAAATAGTAGCTGATTTCAAAATAATAACTTTTCTAGTAGATCGCGAACTTATTCCAAGGAGTATGCTAACAAATGATTTGCTAACATAATTTTCTGGCTTTCTGTGCTTTTACTCCTAAACTCATGAAATATTATGAAAGAGTACTAAATTCCTGGATCAAAACACAAAGAAGAACCAGAAACAAGCGATTGCATATGTAAGCATATGCATGTATAAAATAACGCGATCATCAAACATTAAAAGGATAGTTCACCCAAAAATGAAAATTATTTCATTAATTACTTTATGAAAATTAAGATAATGCTGCATGTGTGGTTACAAAGAATGCAGACGTATGCATCATGAAACTCATGAATGCACTTTAAAGACTGACACGGAAGAGAAGAATTGGTTACATAAAGTAGTTATTATTGTCTTCTTTGCACAGAAAAAGTATTCTCATTGCTTTATAAAATTACTGTTGAACCACTGATGTCACATGGATCTGGATTTTAATGATGTCTTGATTACCTTTCTTGGATCTTGAATGTGTCAGTTGCGTTGCTGTCTATGGAGGTTCAGAAAGCTCTCCGATTTCAAAACATCTTAGCTGTGGCATGACACGAGGGTGAGGAAATAATGACAGAATTTTCATCCCTTTAAACACTATATAAATCAAAACTTCCTAATGGTAACAAATTAAATGTTGACCCAAGATATGATATAGAACTGTGCAGCTTTATGGGGTGTTGATGGAAGTGATCTACTCCATCTGTGTTTTGATCATCATTCTGAATCCAATCCGGGCAAAAATGCGATTTCCTCATCTTTTTGTTCAAAATATTGGAGCAGCAAACAACCATTCAGTCTATGGTTCTGTCGTGCGGTAACATCCTTATATTGTTTTAGTGTATGACAGATCAGAGGAACAGAGTTAATTTTTTAGTCTGTTGTTGATTCAATTGAAGCCCATGCCACTGTGGGGCTCATTGATTTAATGTTTGGAGCCGGTCTGAGATCAGCTGAAGTGCAGCGGTGAATGACAGCACTCCAGTGGTGTGGGGAAGCTGAGGTGAAGCCTGCCAGACCGGGCACACCTGGGCCTGCAGGCAGATGGTAAGGGCTCAGAGAGGTTACGCAAAACCGTGCCTAGCCATATGTCTTTCAACAGAACAGAAACTTCTGGAAGCCGCGAGAGCTCCATCACGGCTGCGACCCGAAAGAGTGCAGACCGAGCGTGTTCCAGCATGATCCCAGACCAGGTGTTGGGCAAATTGTTTCATCACGCCTTCCTGATTGGAGAGCGGCTGGAGAACAAGAGGAGAGCCGCAGCAGCCACATGGATGAGTCATTGACCTTTAGCTGAGAAAAGGAGCCTCATGAGGAGCCTGGTGGTAAATTTTCATTTTTTATTTTGTGATTACTTTATCATTGCAAGCTTTAAACAGACAACATTTAGCTATAATTATCTGATACATGAGCTCTGGTCTGTGATTTAAATTACATTTTTGCTCATTTAGTTTAAGTCTTTTGAACCTACAGATGACCCATTTTTCGTTTTAAAAGACAACAATTCTGTCATCATTTACAGACCATCATGTAAATCCAAACCTTTGTTGAACAGAAGAATGTCCAAGCTGCTCATTTCCACATAATAGCAGTCAATGAGGATGAGCGCTGTCAATCTCTTAAAAGGCCCAAAAAAAGCAGCATAAAAGGTGGTCTATATAACAATATTTCAAGTCTTATGAAGCCTTATGATAGTTGTTTATGAGGAACATACCAAAATCAACCAAAAAGTTGTTAGTTTAAAATATTTAACTTAACATACTGCATGAATTCTGATGGTGTTGTTAAATCCAAATGGTGTTGAAGGCACTCAATTAGCTGAAGAGCACTGTCCCAGCCATGCTGCCCAAGAGCTTTCTTGCTTCTATATGTGCATATGATTGAAATTCCAAAAAGTGCATCCTTGGAATCAGAGGTATCGGCTCCTAGTCAAGTTTCTGAGAGAGAAAACCATCTCTGCAGTCCCCATGGATCCTGGTGAGATCTGAAAGTCTTCCATTCCTTTATACAGTGTTCTTACATGGTCCATAATGACTTATAATATGTAAGATCTGTGTTTTTCCATTCCAGTTCCATTGGAAACTCTGGCCTTGGGTTATACACAAAGGATGAAGGCCCATCAGCAGTTGTTTTGTGTGGGAGAAAGCAGTCTGAGGTTAGAACAATAGTAGAAATGCCAAAAAATAAATAAAAAAGGAAGGGAAAATATTTCCTGGTGATTGATAAATGAAAAATATGCTTGATTTGCCACATGAAATAGCATTGAAAATGACATTTAAATGGTATCAACAAACAGCATTTTCTAGAAATCCAGAAAGCATACAATGACACTCATACAGTATGCCCATATTTTGAACTTTGGGCTATTTTTAGCCCCAGGATTTAGGCTTACGCGATATCTGAGCTCCTTAGACTTTTCATTCTTGACTAATTTTTCATGGTAGATTTCTGTATTATGGTAATACAGTCTAGAAGTCTAGAAGGGGAGTGAGCTTAACCATACACCAAGCACGTATATTTTCACCAAGCCTATATTTTTATAGCTAGCATGCATTTAGATTGGGAGAAGAAAAAAGAACCAGAGAAACAAACATAGCCAAAATGTCTGTAATACTTTTGAAAAGAAGTTCAGAATTTTACCAACCAGAGTAAATTAGATTGGAATGAGTCAAAAATATAATTTTATATGTGATGCTTGACAGTTCATCAGTCTAATCACCTAAGATCAAGTAGCTCTTCTTCCCGAACATAATGCCAGTCTGTGCTAAAGTCTGTGCCAGCCGTGTCTGCGAGGGCCTCAGGAATGATTGATAGATAGAATTATGTCAAGGTGACTTCTCTCCCCCTCCATCAGGTTGTTTAGCTTGATCGATAATAAGAAACATGTTTAATAGGCAGAGCTGGACAGTATAAGGCCATTTATCAGAGCAGTTATCATCTCCTCCCGTCGTCCCCGAGATGACACCACACCGTAGACCTATGGATCATTGCTATTCATCTTTACCAAAGCAGACTTGAGAAGTCAAAAATGTGGCCAATACAGAAAGAATTTAAATCTAGCTTGCAACATTTACAAAATCTATACCCACTTTTGTTGTTGTTATTGTTAACAGAACTTTGGTTTGTAGAAAAAAAACAACAAACAAACATATGCTTAAAAAAGAAAATATAGTTGCAAAAAAATAGAATATGAAGAGTTCATTTACAAAAACAGATAACTCAGTTTTTAACAGTTTTCAGAAAACATGTTTTTTTTTAATTGTGCATTTAGTTAAATTGCAGTTAGGTTATTTTGATTAGGTAACAAAAACTGCTTATTACAATGCAACACAATAAAAACATGATTTTTTTAATTAAAAAAGAGTTAGCTGTTTCTTCAAATAAACTCTTGATATATTAATATATTATATATTTAGTGATAAATTATTGAATTCTGCTAGGAGATTTCATACATTGCCCATTTTTGTCCACAATCAAGTTGATGATCTTAAAGCTGCAGTAGGTAACTTTTGTAAAAATATATTTTTTACATATTTATTAAACCTGTCATTATGTCCTGACAGTAGAATATGAGAGATAATCTGTGAAAAAAATCAAGCTCCTCTGGCTCCTCCCAGTGGTCCTATTGCCATTTGCAGAAACTCCATCGCTCCCGGTAAGAAACAACCAATCAGAGCTGCGGTCCGTAACTTTGTTTGTGTTCAAAATGTAGAAAAATGTATATGATAAGCGAGTACACCATGAATCCATTTTCCAAACCGTGTTTTTAGCTTGTCCTGAATCACTAGGGTGCACCTATAATAAGTGTTTATATTCAGACTATTTTAGATTGCTTCGGGGGTACCGCGGCGGAGTAACCCAGTACCTTTGTGATTCTTCATAGACATAAACAGAGCGAAGTAGTTCCGGCTACGATGTTCTTCCGCAAGACGCAAGCAGTTCTGTTTATTAACCGCTAGAGCGTCAAAAGTTACCTACCGCAGCTTTAAAAGTACAATTTGTAAGATTTTTGCAGTAAAATATCCAAAAGCCACTAGGCTAGTGTTATATATTTTTTCCAGCTGATAACCAACAATATCTCTAATGTTTTCAACTACTTGTAAATTATGAGAAAATCCCCGTTCTAAACAGTGACACGGGGCAGTGCAGTCGCCTGTCAATGACGTTATCCCTTTGTGACCGTCTTTACTGACGTAGAAACCACATGACAACCGTGTCGTGGACAAATGCGGAAGTAGTGTCTAGCGTCCAGCAAACCACTAGCTTGCTTCAAGCAGCTCCTTATTTACTTCTTCTTGCACATTTCATGGTGGATTATGTTACTTAATCATGGAACATAATTACTGTTCACTGTCTGCCGTTGGTTCTGTCGACAAGGACAGCTCCCGTAAACGTAAGCGTACGGGCCAACCGAACGAACAAGAGGAGGAAAAGAGCGAGGATCAATATCGGTGTTGCATTTTCTAGATGGAGAGCGCTTCTTGACAAACTTCAACTAGAAAGAGATGCTGATCTCGCTTGTGTTTTACTCGACAGGTGAGTTGTTTTGATTTGTATCTTTACAAAAAAACGTATGCTATTATAAAGACCAACAAGATTAGTATTATGGGGCATACACGCCTAACGTGGGGCATCGCATCTCTAGACCCGCACTAGGATGCTTCTGATCCATAGTCTGAACGCGTCTTTGCATTGACTTTGTATGTTATCTACTCGCGCAAATCGTTGAACTTGTGTTTGAAAATTATGACATCAAACATAACATTTATAAAACTTTAACCCATCCGTTAAATCCATGATTTATCTTTCCATCTGATTGATGGCCGTCAGCGGTTGGGTAGAAGACAACAAATCCCATCATGCTCCTTCTTAGCGTCATCAAACCACGGGATTGTTATTGTTTTGGTAGTGCGCCAAAAGTATAGTTTAGTTTTGCTTTGTTGTGCCCTGTTGTCCTTTCCATTTTTGTTTTAGTTTTTGTTTCCTTATTTTTATATTATTGCTTTTTATTTAATTTGTTTTATTTATTTATTTTTGCTTTGTTGTGTTTAGTTTTTGTTTTATTATTGTTTTGCTTAGGGTTTTTCTGTTTTGTTATCTTTCATTTTGTTTGTCTTTGTAGTGTTCAGGTTTTTGGTTTAGTGCTTTGATGCTTTTCTTTTTGTTTATTAATTAATTTATTTTCGCTGGTTGTGTTCAGTTTTTGTTTTATTTTTGTTTTGCCATGCTTTGTTGTTTTGTTTTGTTTGGCATTTTGCTTTGCTTTTTGCTTCATTTTTGTTTTGGTTTAGTGTACAGTATCTATTTATTAATTTATGTTTTGCTGCTTTATTGTTGTTTTTTTATTTTTATTTTATTTTTTTCAGTCCGATTCTTTTATAGTAGTTTGTTTAGGTACTATCATGTTTAGTTTTGCACAAAAATAATTCTGTGGTTCTGAGACTTTGACAGACACCACACCACAGCTGGTGTTAAAGCAGAGGTGAACGAAAAGGAAGGATTTACTGTTTGGCGGCTTTCATTGCAACCCCATCATGGCTCATCGCCTCAAGGCAGAGGTGTCGACTGCAGACTGCAGGAAAAGCCCTTTAAATGAGCGAAGGGTTGAATCGTTCATGCCTGTTACACGAATGAAAGACTTCCTCCAGAGAGCAACACACACAGAACACAGATGCACACACAGCCGGGCCCTCGGAGGGGACCTGACCACTCTGATGAAATAATCACTTCAAGATAGATTTCCTGTGGCTGGGGCAGACCAAGAGAGACCGAAGGGGCATTTTATTAGAAAGGAAAACACACGCTTCTGCTCTTTCAAGCAATCTGACAGGCAGGGGGGCTTTGCATAATACTGGCAAAGATGTCTGACATCCCCCGGTGTGATGTTGGGTTTTGCATGAGTCTCCCTGGTGATATTATCAGAGAATAACCTCAGCTGTAGATCACGCCCCTTTTATACGTCCTGTTCTCTGACCATTTGGCCAAATGCCCCTCACGCATCCAAAAACACACATAACAGACGTTGCCTAAGGGCTACAGCA